>NC_141540.1:57997500-58297500 GCF_021556685.1 Rattus norvegicus | reverse complement strand
CCCTTAGAGAACAAGTAGAAGCCTACAGACAGGAATCGCAAAAATGCCTGAAAGAATCGCAAAAATCCCTGAAAGAATTCCAGGAATACATAAATAAACAAGTAGAAGCCCATAGAGAGGAGACACAAAAATCCCTGAAAGAATTCCAGGAAAACATAAATAAACAAGTAGAAGCCCATAGAGAGGAGACACAAAAATCCCTGAAAAAATTCCAGGAAAACACAATCAAACAGTTGAAGGAATTAAAAATGGAAATAGAAGCAATCAAGAAAGAACACATGGAAACAACCCTGGATATAGAAAACCAAAAGAAGAGACAAGGAGCTGTAGATACAAGCTTCACCAACAGAATACAAGAGATGGAAGAGAGAATCTCAGGAGCAGAAGATTCCATAGAAATCATTGACTCAACTGTCAAAGATAATGTAAAGCAGAAAAAGCTACTGGTCCAAAACATACAGGAAATCCAGGACTCAATGAGAAGATCAAACCTAAGGATGATAGGTATAGAAGAGAGTGAAGACTCCCAGCTCAAAGGACCAGTAAATATCTTCAACAAAATCATAGAAGAAAACTTCCCTAACCTAAAAAAAGAGATACCCATAGACATACAAGAAGCCTACAGAACTCCAAATAGATTGGACCAGAAAAGAAACACCTCCCGTCACATAATTGTCAAAACACCAAACGCACAAAATAAAGAAAGAATATTAAAAGCAGTAAGGGAAAAAGGTCAAGTAACATATAAAGGGAGACCTATCAGAATCACACCAGACTTCTCGCCAGAAACTATGAAGGCCAGAAGATCCTGGACTGATGTCATACAGACCCTAAGAGAACACAAATGCCAGCCCAAGTTACTCTATCCAGCAAAACTCTCAATTAACATTGATGGAGAAACCAAGATATTCCATGACAAAACCAAATTTACACAATTTCTACAAATCCAGCACTACAAAGGATAATAAATGGTAAAGCCCAACATAAGGAGGCAAGCTATACCCTAAAAGAAGCAAGAAACTAATCGTCTTGGCAACAAAACAAAGAGAATGAAATCACACAAACATAACCTCACATCCAAATATGAATATAACGGGAAGCAAGAACCACTATTCCTTAATATCTCTCAATATCAATGGCCTCAACTCCCCAATAAAAAGACATAGATTAACAAACTGGATACGCAACGAGGACCCTGCATTCTGCTGCCTACAGGAAACACACCTCAGAGACAAAGACAGACACTACCTCAGAGTGAAAGGCTGGAAAACAATTTTCCAAGCAAATGGTCAGAAGAAGCAAGCTGGAGTAGCCATTCTAATATCAAATAAAATCAATTTCCAACTAAAAGTCATCAAAAAAGATAAGGAAGGACACTTCATATTCATCAAAGGAAAAATCCACCAAGATGAACTCTCAATCCTAAATATCTATGCCCCAAATACAAGGGCACCTACATACGTAAAAGAAACCTTACTAAAGCTCAAAACACACATTGCACCACAAACAATAATAGTGGGAGATTTCAACACCCCACTCTCATCAATGGACAGATCATGGAAACAGAAATTAAACAGTGATGTCGACAGACTAAGATAAGTCATGAGCCAAATGGACTTAACGGATATTTATAGAACATTCTATCCTAAAGCAAAAGGATATACCTTCTTCTCAGCTCCTCATGGTACTTTCTCCAAAACTGACCATATAATTGGTCAAAAAACGGGCCTCAACAGGTACAGAAAGATAGAAATAATCCCATGCGTGCTATCGGACCACCACGGCCTAAAACTGGTCTTCAATAACAATAAGGGAAGAATGCCCACATATACGTGGAAATTGAACAATGCTCTACTCAATGATAACCTGGTCAAGGAAGAAATAAAGAAAGAAATTAAAAACTTTTTAGAATTTAATGAAAATGAAGGTACAACATACCCAAACTTATGGGACACAATGAAAGCTGTGCTAAGAGGAAAACTCATAGCGCTGAGTGCCTGCAGAAAGAAACAGGAAAGAGCATATGTCAGCAGCTTGACAGCACACCTAAAAGCTCTAGAACAAAAAGAAGCAAATACACACAGGAGGAGCAGAAGGCAGGAAATAATCAAACTTAGAGCTGAAATCAACCAAGTAGAAACAAAAAGGACCATAGAAAGAATCAACAGAACCAAAAGTTGGTTCTTTGAGAAAATCAACAAGATAGATAAACCCTTAGCCAGACTAACGAGAGGACACAGAGAATGCGTCCAAATTAACAAAATCAGAAATGAAAAGGGAGACATAACTACAGATTCAGAGGAAATTCAAAAAATCATCAGATCTTACTATAAAAACCTATATTCAACAAAATTTGAAAATCTTCAGGAAATGGACAATTTCCTACACAGATACCAGGTATCAAAGTTAAATCAGGAACAGATAAACCAGTTAAACAACCCCATAATTCCTAAGGAAATAGAAGCAGTCATTAAAGGTCTCCCAACCAAAAAGAGTCCAGGTCCAGACGGGTTTAGTGCAGAATTCTATCAAACCTTCATAGAAGACCTCATACCAATATTGTCTAAACTTTTCCACAAAATTGAAACAGATGGAGCCCTACCGAATTCCTTCTACGAAGCCACAATTACTCTTATACCTAAACCACACAAAGACACAACAAAGAAAGAGACCTTCAGACCAATTTCCCTTATGAATATCGACGCAAAAATACTCAATAAAATTCTGGCAAACCGAATTCAAGAGCACATCAAAACAATCATCCACCATGATCAAGTAGGCTTCATCCCAGGCACGCAGGGATGGTTTAATATACGGAAAACCATCAACGTGATCCATTATATAAACAAACTGAAAGAACAGAACCACATGATCATTTCATTAGATGCTGAGAAAGCATTTGACAAAATTCAACACCCCTTCATGATAAAAGTCCTGGAAAGAATAGGAATTCAAGGCCCATACCTAAACATAGTAAAAGCCATATACAGCAAACCAGTTGCTAACATTAAACTAAATGGAGAGAAACTTGAAGCAATCCCACTAAAATCAGGGTCTAGACAAGGCTGCCCACTCTCTCCCTACTTATTCAATATAGTTCTTGAAGTTCTAGCCAGAGCAATCAGACAACAAAAGGAGATCAAGGGGATACAGATCGGAAAAGAAGAAGTCAAAATATCACTATTTGCAGATGACATGATAGTATATTTAAGTGATCCCAAAAGTTCCACCAGAGAACTACTAAAGCTGATAAACAACTTCAGCAAAGTGGCTGGGTATAAAATTAACTCAAATAAATCAGTTGCCTTCCTCTATACAAAAGAGAAACAAGCCGAGAGAGAAATTAGGGAAACGACACCCTTCATAATAGACCCAAATAATATAAAGTACCTCGGTGTGACTTTAACCAAGCAAGTAAAAGATCTGTACAATAAGAACTTCAAGACACTGAGGAAAGAAATTGAAGAAGACCTCAGAAGATGGAAAGATCTCCCGTGCTCATGGATTGGCAGGATTAATATGGTAAAAATGGCCATTTTACCAAAAGCAATCTACAGATTCAATGCAATCCCCATCAAAATACCAATCCAATTCTTCAAAGAGTTAGACAGAACAATTTGCAAATTCATCTGGAATAACAAAAAACCCAGGATAGCTAAAGCTATCCTCAACAATAAAAGGACTTCAGGGGGAATCACTATCCCTGAACTCAAGCAGTATCACAGAGCAATAGTGATAAAAACTGCATGGTATTGGTACAGAGACAGACAGATAGACCAATGGAATAGAATTGAAGACCCAGAAATGAACCCACACACCTATGGTCACTTGATTTTTGACAAAGGAGCCAAAACCATCCAATGGAAAAAAGATAGCATTTTCAGCAAATGGTGCTGGTTCAACTGGAGGGCAACATGTAGAAGAATGCAGATCGATCCATCCTTATCACCCTGTACAAAGCTTAAGTCCAAGTGGATCAAGGACCTCCACATCAAACCAGACACACTCAAACTAATAGAAGAAAAACTAGGGAAGCATCTGGAACACATGGGCACTGGAAAAAATTTCCTGAACAAAACACCAATGGCTTATGCTCTAAGATCAAGAATCGACAAATGGAATCTCATAAAACTGCAAAGCTTCTGTAAGGCAAAGGACACGGTGGTTAGGACAAAACGGCAACCAACAGATTGGGAAAAGATCTTTACCAATCCTACAACAGATAGAGGCCTTATATCCAAAATATACAAAGAACTCAAGAAGTTAGACCGTAGGGAAACAAATAACCCTATTAAAAAATGGGGTTCAGAGCTAAAGAAAGAATTCACAGCTGAGGAATGCCGAATGGCTGAGAAACACCTAAAGAAATGTTCAACATCTTTAGTCATAAGGGAAATGCAAATCAAAACAACCCTGAGATTTCACCTCACACCAGTAAGAATGGCTAAGATCAAAAACTCAGGTGACAGCAGATGCTGGCGAGGATGTGGAGAAAGAGGAACACTCCTCCATTGTTGGTGGGATTGCAGACTGGTAAAACCATTCTGGAAATTAGTCTGGAGGTTCCTCAGAAAATTGGACATTGAACTGCCTGAGGATCCAGCTATATCTCTCTTGGGCATATACCCAAAAGATGCCTCAACATATAAAAGAGACACGTGCTCCACTATGTTCATCCCAGCCTTCTTTATAATAGCCAGAAAATGGAAAGAACCCAGATGCCCTTCAACAGAGGAATGGATACAGAAAATGTGGTACATCGGGAATATTATTCAGCTATCAAAAATAACGAATTTATGAAATTCGTAGGCAAATGGTTGGAACTGGAAAATATCATCCTGAGTGAGCTAACCCAATCACAGAAAGACATACATGGTATGCACTCATTGATAAGTGGCTTTTAGCCCAAATGCTTGAATTACCCTAGATCCCTAGAACAAACGAAACTCAAGACGGATGATCAAAATGTGAATGCTTCACTCCTTCTTTAAATGAGGAAAAAGAATACCCTTGGCAGGGAAGGGAGAGGCAAAGATTAAAACAGAGACTGAAGGAACACCCATTCGGAGCCTGCCCCACATGTGGCCCATACATATACAGCCACCCAATTAGACAAGATGGATGAAGCAAAGAAGTGCAGACCGACAGGAGCCGGATGTAGATCGCTCCTGAGAGACACAGCCAGAATACAGCAAATACAGAGGCGAATGCCAGCAGCAAACCACTGTACTGAGAATAGGTCCCCCGTTGAAGGAATCAGAGAAAGAACTGGAAGAGCTTGAAGGGGCTCGAGACCCCAAAAGTACAACAATGTCAAGCAACCAGAGCTTCCAGGGACTAAGCCACTACCTAAATACTATACATGGACTGACCCTGGACTCTGACCCCATGGGTAGCAATGAATATCCTAGTAAGAGCACCAGTGGAAGGGGAAGCCCTGGGTCCTGCTAAGACTGAACCCCCAGTGAACTAGACTATGGGGGGAGGGCGGCAATGGGGGGAGGGTTGGGAGGGGAACACCCATAAGGAAAGGGAGGGGGGAGGGGGATGTTTGCCCGGAAACCGGGAAAGGGAATAACACTTGAAATGTATATAAGAAATACTCAAGTTAATAAAAAAAAAGACTGCAATTTAATTACATTATTTCTCCCTTCTCTTTCCTTCTCCAAGACCCACCCATATATCCCTCCCTGCTCATCTTGAAATGCATGCCCTTTTTTTCACTAATTGTTACTGCATGTTATTCTATAATATATGATTGTTGTTGAATGTTATGTCCATATATGTTTTCAAGGCTTATTGTTTGTCACTGGAAAGCCAATTTATATGCCCCCCCAGAGAAGATCACATCTCCTGCTCCCAGCTTAGTCAGCTACATGTAGCTCTTTGTGTAGGTTTGAACTCTTATGTTCTTGTGGGGTTTTTATCCTATCCAATTTGGTATGTCCCTCGGTGTCCTCCATTTTCACTTCCTATTTGGGAAGTCTTGTTGGTAAAACTTTATGGGTTCATCTTCTGGTGTTACTAGGAGTTAAAATTCCATAGCAAACTCACCAACACTGGGGCTCTGACATTCCTTTTGTTGCATCTATAAAAGGTTCCATGAGCCGTAGATGTGAGAGAATGTTGTAGATATAAGCACTAGCAGTTGGCTCCACCAGTCTGCATTTTGATTTGTTGTGATCTCCTATGGATGCTGATATGAAAAGTTTCCTTGATGCTTAAAGACTGAAGTTATTCTTAGGCTCAAATATTTGTAGTTTATTGTTTGGACTTATTAAATCAGGTAGTAGATTGGTAATTGGGGGTTTTAAATTCCTTGCCAATAATCACGACTTTTCTAACACTGAATATTTGTTATCTAGGTTTCTAGTGTCAGGCATTGTATTCCTCTTGATCAGCGGGTCTTAAATACAAATAAAGAGCTGTTTGTTATTGTCAAGGTATGTGCGTCATTACTGCACACATAGGGTAATCATACTATCCTAGCCATTAATGATGTTCATAAGCATTAAGGCTGCATAAACTCTTGGCCCTCTCCTTCTTTTCAAGTTTGATTGGCACCTATTATTACCATGAAAGACAATCTTCATGGAGGGAGCATTCAGTTCATTTTCAGTTGTGAGTTCTCTGTGACCTGGTTCTGAAGAACATAGTGTTTCCAGCAAATATAATTTGCTCTCTAACTGTGGTGTGTAAACAAGAAAAACAGCAATAGACAATATCTTGTGGGAGTCTCTTAGGCTGCCTTAACCAATAACTCAAAAGAGGGCTTCTTTTCTATGGTATTGCCATTTTTATTAGGTGGTCATTGTCTCTTGGAAGGAGTACCATCAGCCCAGATGAGAAAAGTTAATTAAAATTATATATGCATTTTACACACTGAATAGCATTCATTATAAGATTCTTAATAGTAAATATTTAATAATAGGCTTCCTTATAGCCTTTTTGACATCCACATCATTACCTTACCTTCAAACCACCTTCATCTGTATTTACCTCCCTCCTTTCCCTAAGGAGCCACAGTTTGTCCCATGCTATTCTCCTCTCTACTGCTCCACCAGTTAGCAATGGTTTTGTTTTTCTGGCGTCTCAGTTATTACAGGCTATGTACTCACATCTGAAGTCTGGGACCTAGGAAGCTCCAATAATAGAGGACTTGCAATGTTTCCCTCTCTGGGTCTGGATTGCTTCCCTCAATGTGATCTGTCCTAGTTCAATTTACTTGCAAGGATCATCATTTCATTTTTCTTTATGGCTGACCAGTATCCATAGTGAATGTGTGTTGCATTTTTACTATACACTCATTGGTTGTAAGATATTTAGGTTATTTCCATTTCCTACCTTTTGTGAATAGGGTCTCTATGAACATGGCTGAACGAGTATCTCTGGAGTATGATGTTGAGTCCTTTGGGCATAAGCGAAGCAATGGTAGAGCTGGGTCATACAGATTTATGTTTAGCTTTTGAGAATTCTCCATCCTGAGTTTCACAGTAGCTCTACCAGTTTGCAATCCTACCAACAGTGTATGGAGGGGTCCTTCTCTCTATACTTACTCCAGAATTTGTTGTGAGTTGTTCCAATCAATGTTCTTTGCCATCCTTAATGGAATAAAATAATATTTCAATGATATTCTGGATTTGCCTTATTCTTTTCTTTTTTACCAAAAATTAACTATTCTCTCACATAATACATCTTGACCACAGTTTTGCTCCCCTCTACTCCTCCCTGTTTTCTGCCACATTTTGGCTTTATTCATAATAGCCAGAAACTAGAAACAAACTAGACGCCCACCAACTAGAAAATGGATAAAGAAAATGTGGTACATTTGCACAATAGAGTATTATTCAGCTCTTTAAAAAATTGACAGTATGAAATGTACAAGAGAATGGAAGCAACTATCAAAAAAACTATCCTGAGCAAGGTAATACAGATCCAGAAAGACAAATATGGTACGTACTCACTCATAAGTGTCTATTAGCTGTTAAGTAAGTGATAAAATCAAGATATAATCCATGGACCCAGAGAGGTTAGGTAAAGAGGGAAAATCCATGGACCTACCTGGGAGGAAGAATTAGAATAGATTTTGTAGGTGGACTGAGCATGGGTGGGGACGGGAGCTGGGAGAATGCATTTTTCTAAGTGCTAGGGATGATGATCATTTTTAAAGATATATCGTAGCCCTCTTTTCTTCTTTTGAGAACTCTCTCTATTCATTTTCCAGATCCATGTTTTAAATGGGTTATTTAACTTCAATATGTGTTTTTGAGATCATTATAAAGCACTTTTTGAGATCAGCTATTTTGCTAACAAAAACTCACTCTTACGAAGTGTGTTTTCTCCTCATCTGGTTCATTGCTTCTCTAGTTGTACAGAATTTTTTTACATTCAGAAAGTTCTCAACATGATAGAGGTATATGATAGACTTCCTGAGTAAAGTTTGAATTCTTAATTTTTGTGACTAAAGTTTTACACAGGCTTATGTTTGTATATTTGAGTCAGCCTTTGTCCCATGAGCTCTCAGATTAATTATAATTGTCCCGTATTGTTTATATGTGGTGTCAAAGCATGGTGATTCGTAATTATTAGATGAATACTCATGTATAATTCCTCTTATAAAGTATCTTATAACATCCAAAATTATTCTTTGAAATTATTTTCAATTTATTCAGTTTTCCAAGTAATTTTTTAGAAGAATAAAATATACTGTCTTTTCATCTGAGGAAAGTTGAGAGAGGCTAGACCACTTTGAGGAAATGACCTAGAAGTGATCCGTTGTTGAGTAGTGTAGGAACAAGAGAGTTTTCAAATAACATGTAGGTGTATCGTCAGTGATGCCATTGAAGGCTTTGCATAAATATCCCTCACAAAACCCATAAAAACAAATTGAGAAAACCACAATTCTTGAAAATTGTATTTTAAAAATATGTTAATAATATGCCTATTGCTATGATGTCACAGCTTTCATATGTCATGTGCATTCCTAGGGAAGGTGACAATGAAATACACCTGAAATCCAATGGAGATAGTCTATGAGACACAAGGAATTCACAGCAAGCTTTCCTTTGCTCCTCAGTGTAATCCTGCTCACAGATTCATTTTTCTTTCAAAAGCTCCAACAACAAAGCTTTGCTTGTACCACATACATCATTATCCCTTCTTTTCTGACTATCTTTGTTCATAAAACTCAAATATTACTGGATTTGTTTACTTTACTATTTGCTTGAATTACTTTTAACTAGGAACTGGGGATTTCTAATCCTCCTAAGTCAAATTATTTTTCCTCTCAACTCTGCGCTGATGCTCCTAGGATTTCCCGTTGATGGTATAACGGGCTTTCTAATCTGTGCTTTCACTGAGACAGTGAGACTTCTGTGCATCCAGCCTTCTCCCGCTTGCTTGAACTTTCCTCCAGGTATGACTGATGAGAGCCTTCAGTGTGTGACATAGAGTGGAAAATTAGGCCAGTTTGCATTTCAAATTCTGACATTTTTTCCCTTCTGTGGAAGAAAAATCTCCCTTTACATCTCTTACAGAATTAATGAATAGCACAACGTCATCTGGTTAGATACTGACAGCATCAAATCTACTTCTAAGTCCATTTCAAGCCCAGTTCATTTGCTGGTTCTAACAGACATGAGCCGAAGCTTCAGATTTATACAGAAAGAAGAGAAAGGAGATGATGATGGAAAAGCAGCATTCAAGTACATAAGGGCCTATGTCAAAAGCATAAGAACAAAGAGAAGGTCCCCAGTGTCATCTACATTTTAGGTCAATGTTTTCCCATTTTTCGAGTATTTTGTTTCATTGTTTGAGAGTACTTTGGCATTTGATCATCTGTTGATTATATTATAAATATGTGAATATTCTATACCATATACTGTACTTTATGGATTCTATAAAGTAAAGCAAATACATAAATATTCACCACATACACACATACATATGCACTTGAAGTTAGAAAGTAGAAAAATTAGACTTCAAAAAAGTATAATGATCTAAATGAAAGAATACTTACTAATATTGCTGATTGTTTTATATAGGAAAATTAAAGCAAAACCAGAAACATTTATGCCCTTAATTATAAACGCTATTGCTCTAGTTACAAGTTATGGAGATTTAAAAATGCTTATGAGTCACAACATGAATTGTAAACAAGTTTAATTCCTCTAAAATGATTCATTATAATTTATGACTTATTTTAATTTTATATGTCGTTGATATAGTTTTGTCGCATAGAAAATCATATTCTCAGCTGGATGTGAATCCCAGAACTGGGGGATGGGGAATAGAGGCTGGTGAATCTCTGAATTCGATGCGAGCCTGGTCTACAGAGTTGAGTTCCAGAACAGAGAAACCTTGTCTCAAAAAAACAAAAACAAAAACAAAAATAACAAAGGAAAATTGCATTCTTTGAATTTTGTTATAAAACAGTTTTGAATATTTTTTAACTTCAAAATTAGTTCGAACAAACAATTGCAACACAATTTCAAAAGTATCATTTCAACATATTTTAATGTGGAGTCTCTTTTAGAATAAGATGTCTATAATAGACCAAAGCACATAATAAATGTTCTTATGTATTAGTCAAACTGGCAATCCCTTTAACAATCACTTTGTCTTGTTAATTACTACAGCATTCCCCAGAATAGTTCAGTATTCCCCATTGAGTTCAAAATTAATTCTTGGTTTCATAATATCTATATTAGCTATGGCAAACCTTCAAGTTTGTAAAATATACACTTTGATTTGAAAAGATAACAGAGAAATGCACCATGTGTATATTAACTGCACTGTGGAATATGTTCTTCTAGCTGGGCTGCATTTTCTGGCCCTAGTGGGAGAGGAAGTTTCTAACCTTGCAGAGACTTGAAGCACCTGGGAAGAAGGGATAGCCAGGCCATGACTCCTGCTCAGAAAAGAAGAGGAGAGGACTGGGTGGGGGATGGGAGAAGGATTGTGGGATGTGGTGACCAGAGAGAGGACAGTGAACTGGATATAAAGTGAATAAGTATAAAGCAAATAAAAAAAATAAAAATAAACATAGAAATACATGAATAAATATGGTAGCTAAATTGACTGTACTTCTTAGAATTTTTACGCTGGGAATTCCAATATGGTAGATCCAGAGCCTCAGTAGGGCCCCTTTCCGTTTTGCAGATAATAGCCCTGTATCACAGTACAAGATGGCCAAGAGTAGAGACAATTATGTGGAGTTTTTCCTTTGCTTTTCTGTAAAAGCACCAATCCCTTGACAAGATTTCACTCTGGTCTCTTAGTTAATTCCCAAATGTCCTTGCTCCAAATAGGATCAGTCTGGACACTAATTCCAAGAAATTAATTTAGGGAATACAATAATTCAGTTTATAATTCTCTGCTTGGGAATTCTAAAGTGCATATCCTTAATTATTTCAACATTAACTTTCAAGTAGAAAATTAAAGGTCTGGTGCAACAAGAGGACTCAGCAATTATGTGTTTGCTGTGGAGGCGGAGACTCGAGATGTGGTACAGGGCTATGGCCAAGTGGTAAGACAGAATTCATCCTATACACTCCACCTGTGTCTATGTTTCTATGGCTATATGTGTTCATGCATACACACACGCATGCATACACACATGCACACTCATACACATGCTAAAGTAAGTGAATAAATAAAGCGTAGTAACATTTTTATCTAATTATAATCTAAGTATCATCTAAAAAAATTTTTATGTAATTGAGGTTGGATTCATTTTCATTTCTCTTCCATCAATGAAATTAAAAATAAAAATTTTTAAAGATTTATTTCCAAAACGTGATGGAACAGGCAGGAGTTGGTGTCAATGTTCGACAAAGAGTAATGGGGAAATACAGGAAGAAAGGATTGGTGTTCCTCAAGTACATCGAAACGTGTCGAGGACATTATGTGTTTTAAGTTTCAAAGGAAATCATTTTTAGCCTGGCCTTCTGCTCTCCAGACTCACTGGGAAGGCAACATCATCCCAAAACTAGAAATAGTAATTTTAGTGTTGGCTTCCCTGCTCTCATAAATTCAGCACATATTCATATGCTGCTGAGAGTTTTTGTAATAGTTGCGTATCATTGGGGTTGAATGATACCTCTGAATGCAGCTAGGTAAAGAGTACTTCATGTTAAAACAAGAGAACTGGTCAGAAAATCCAACTGAATGAGACATATTTGTACATGTTTGTATATGAAAAGCAAGATGACATAAAATTCAGAGTTAACAATATTTTTAAACCTCAGGGCATAAAATTTATGCTTCGGAAATATTAAGTATAACATTGTATTTTATTACATTATCCCAAGAACATTTTAACATATGCTTTTGTAACAAATTGAGACAGCATAAAATAAGCTAAAATCAGGTAACAAAAGTCATATTATCATGAATATATTATATACATTTCTTTGTCTCTCTCTAGGAAGAATCCTCTCTATGTGTTCACTTACAGTAGTCATCAATTTCACATTTACTGTCAAATTCCAAATATATTGAAAATAAAGAGGCCTCTCTGGCTCTTGTTCTCCTATTGCTTGGAAGAAAATGATAAGGAAAAAAATCCTAACTAATACAACATACAGCTTGGTAGTACACTCATGTGCAAGTAGAGAATAAAAATAGAACAGAAAAATATTATAGAGCTTAAATGTATTCAACCATAATGGAGTAGAGGAATGACAAGCATCTCTTAAAATGGGTAGCCAGTTGTGGGGATCTTACACCTGGGGCTCTCCAGTGATCTCTTGCTCTGTTAGGTGCAAGGGAAACTCAGGCAAGAAGGGGGAACAGCTCTCCACCCCCGCCCGCCCACCACTGCTGGTTCTGCTCCTTTCCCCTGCTACCACTTTGGTTGCCCAGGCCAGGCTGAGCCAGCAGGAGACTGACTAGCTGGCAAGGTATGCAGGGGAGCTTCTGGCAGAGATTTCAGGAGAGCAGGAAGAGATCTCTTCCCCAAGTGGCAGAGTTACAGCTCTTATGACAGAAGCTCTCAGAGGATGAAATAGTTCCTGCACACTTTTAATTCTGAACATCACATTTAAATACAGTTTTATGTATGGGTCAGCGTCTGAATCAGGTACTTCCTATTGTTTTGGCCTGAGAGCTTGGGAAGACCTCATCTACATTTTTGGGGTCGTGGTCCTGTTTCTCAGACTGATCTGTTGTGAACCTATGTGATCTGTGGCCACGTCTTCACCTGTGGAGGAGGGGATTGAGGCATTGCCCTACATGACAGGTCTGTCTCAAACCTCTTTACAAAGGTCTTGGGGCGGGGGGCTGCAGCTAGTGAGGCCTTGATCTGGGAGACTGGGATTGTGCCTGCTGTCACTTTTAGGATCTCCTGGGGATTTGACTATCTCAACCATGAATCAGGGTACCTTGCACTGCCTGCAGCCCCAATGCCAGGAGCTGCCTTTTTTTTTTTTTTTTTTTTTTTTTTTTTTTTGCAGAGCTGCTTCAGAAATTTTCTCTTTTATTGTTAGAGGTAAAGACAAATTCTTTACATTTAACGTTTTTTGTTGGTGGTTATGGATTTTATTGTTGTTTGGTTGTTTTTTTTGTTTCTTTTTATTTTATTTTCTTAGCTACACAGTAATGAGAATAAGAAAGGTAAGAAAAAGGATGTATGACCTATTAGGACCTATAAGATGGTCTCAGCGACTATTCTTTATGATTTATCATTTTTTATAGATTTTTTCCCCTCCGGGTTTATTTTGTTTCTATGAGCACACTGTTGCTGTCTTCAGACACACCAGAAGAGGGCATAAGATCGCATTATAAATGGTTGTGAGCCACCATGTGGTTGCTGGGAATTGAAATCAGGACCTCTGGAAGTGCAGTCAGTGCTCTTAACTGCTGAGCCATATCTCTAACCCAGGACTTACCATTTTATAATAGTTTTTCTACATTGGCAAGAATATATACAAAGCTGCAAACTTAGAGACTAAACCATGTACCATGGTGCTCTAATAACCTACAGAACACCATACAAAAGTTACAATATTAGCCAGATTATCTAAGTCATTTCCAACTTCTCTCTAAGGACAAAGCAGAAAGAGAAACCTTCATTTTTAAGCATATGTATAATTAAGTATTAAAAATCTAAGTCACGCAGCAGCTCTCTGCTCCCAGACCCGGTGAGAGAGAGACCCAACCACCTGGTCAGGTGGGCACTCCTGAGGCTGCAGAGCTGAAGAGACCACCAACACTGCTCACCCCTGCCCATATCCCTGGCCCAAGAGGAAACTGTATAAGGCCTCTGGGCTCCCGTGGGGGAGGGCCCAGGAGCGGCAGGACACCTGCCTGAGACACCCCGCAGAACCAGAAAGAAACAGACCGGATAAACAGTTCTCTGCACCCAAATCCTGCGGGAGGGAGAGCTAAACCTTCAGAGAGGCAGACAAGCCTGGGATACCAGAAGAGACTGCTCCCTGCACACACATCTCGGACGCCAGAGGAAAAAGCCAAAGACCATCTGGAACCCTGGTGCACTGAAGCTACCAAAGGGGCGGCACAGGTCTTCCTGGAGCTGCCGCTGCAGAGAGCCCCTGGACAGCACCCCACGAGCAAACTGGAGCCTCAGGACCACAGGTAAGACCAAATTTTCTGCTGCAAGAAAGCTGCCTGGTGAACTCAAGACACAGGCCCAAAGGAACAGCTGAAGACCTGTAGAGAGGAAAAACTACACGCCCGAAAGCAGAACACTCTGTCCCCATAACTGACTGAAAGAGAGGAAAACAGGTCTACAGCACTCCTGACACACAGGCTTATAGGACAGTCTAGCCACTGTCAGAAATAGCAGAACAAAGTAACACTAGAGATAATCTGATGGCGAGAGGCAAGCGCAGGAACCCAAGCAACAAAAACCAAGACTACATGCCATCATCGGAGCACAATTCTCCCACCAAAACAAACATGGAATATCCAAACACACCAGAAAAGCAAGATCTAGTTTCAAAATCATATTTGATCATGATGCTGGAGGACTTCAAGGAAGACATGAACACACTTAGGGAAACACAGGAAAACATTAATAAACAAGTAGAAGCCTACAGAGAGGAATCGCAAAAATCCCTGAAAGAATTCCAGGAAAACACAATCAAACAGTTGAAGGAATTAAAAATGGAAATAGAAGCAATCAAGAAAGAACACATGGAAACCACCCTGGATATAGAAAACCAAAAGAAGAGACAAGGAGCTGTAGATACAAGCTTCACCAGCAGAATACAAGAGATGGAAGAGAGAATCTCAGGAGCAGAAGATTCCATAGAAATCATTGACTCAACTGTCAAAGATAATGTAAAGCGGAAAAAGCTACTGGTCCAAAACATACAGGAAATCCAGGACTCAATGAGAAGATCAAACCTAAGGATAATAGGTATAGAAGAGAGTGAAGACTACCAGCTCAAAGGACCAGTAAATATCTTCAACAAAATCATAGAAGAAAACTTCCCTAACCTAAAAAAAGAGATACCCATAGACATAAAAGAAGCCTACAGAACTCCAAATAGATTGGACCAGAAAAGAAACACCTCCCGTCACATAATTGTCAAAACACCAAACGCACAAAATAAAGAAAGAATATTAAAAGCAGTAAGGGAAAAAGGTCAAGTAACATATAAAGGGAGACCTATCAGAATCACACCAGACTCTCGCCAGAAACTATGAAGGCCAGAAGATCCTGGACTGATGTCATACAGACCCTAAGAGAACACAAATGCCAGCCCAGGTTACTGTATCCAGCAAAACTCTCAATTAACATTGATGGAGAAACCAAGATATTCCATGACAAAACCAAATTTACACAATTTCTACAAATCCAGCACTACAAAGGATAATAAATGGTAAAGCCCAACATAAGGAGGCAAGCTATACCCTAGAAGAAGCAAGAAACTAATCGTCTTGGCAACAAAACAAAGAGAATGAAATCACACAAACATAACCTCACATCCAAATATGAATATAACGGGAAGCAATAACCACTATTCCTTAATATCTCTCAATATCAATGGCCTCAACTCCCCAATAAAAAGACATAGATTAACAAACTGGATACGCAACGAGGACCCTGCATTCTGCTGCCTACAGGAAACACACCTCAGAGAAAAAGACAGACACTACCTCAGAGTGAAAGGCTGGAAAACAACTTTCCAAGTAAATGGTCAGAAGAAGCAAGCTGGAGTAGCCATTCTAATATCAAATAAAATCAATTTCCAACTAAAAGTCATCAAAAAAGATAAGGAAGGACACTTCATATTCATCAAAGGAAAAATCCACCAAGATGAACTCTCAATCCTAAATATCTATGCCCCAAATACAAGGCACCTACATATGTAAAAGAAACCTTACTAAAGCTCAAAACACACATTGCACCTCACACAATAATAGTGGGAGATTTCAACACCCCACTCTCATCAATGGACAGATCATGGAAACAGAAATTAAACAGTGATGTCGACAGACTAAGAGAAGTCATGAGCCAAATGGACTTAACGGATATTTATAGAACATTCTATCCTAAAGCAAAAGGATATACCTTCTTCTCAGCTCCTCATGGTACTTTCTCCAAAATTGACCATATAATTGGTCAAAAAACGGGCCTCAACAGGTACAGAAAGATAGAAATAATCCCATGCGTGCTATCGGACCACCACGGCCTAAAACTGGTCTTCAATAACAATAAGGGAAGAATGCCCACATATACGTGGAAAATGAACAATGCTCTACTCAATGATAACCTGGTCAAGGAAGAAATAAAGAAAGAAATTAAAAACTTTTTAGAATTTAATGAAATGAAGGTACAACATACCCAAACTTATGGACACAATGAAAGCTGTGCTAAGAGGAAAACTCATAGCGCTGAGTGCCTGCAGAAAGAAACAGGAAAGAGCATATGTCAGCAGCTTGACAGCACACCTAAAAGCTCTAGAACAAAAAAGAAGCAAATACACCCAGGAGGAGCAGAAGGCAGGAAATAATCAAACTCAGAGCTGAAATCAACCAAGTAGAAACAAAAAGGACCATAGAAAGAATCAACCGAACCAAAAGTTGGTTCTTTGAGAAAATCAACAAGATAGATAAACCCTTAGCCAGACTAACGAGAGGACACAGAGAGTGCGTCCAAATTAACAAAATCAGAAATGAAAAGGGAGACATAACTACAGATTCAGAGGAAATTCAAAAATCATCAGATCTTACTATAAAAACCTATATTCAACAAAATTTGAAAATCTTCAGGAAATGGACAATTTCCTAGACAGATACCAGGTATCAAAGTTAAATCAGGAACAGATAAACCAGTTAAACAACCCCATAACTCCTAAGGAAATAGAAGCAGTCATTAAAGGTCTCCCAACCAAAAAGAGTCCAGGTCCACACGGGTTTAGTGCAGAATTCTATCAAACCTTCATAGAAGACCTCATACCAATATTATCTAAACTATTCCACAAAATTGAAACGGATGGAGCCCTACCGAATTCCTTCTACGAAGCCACAATTACTCTTATACCTAAACCACACAAAGACACAACAAAGAAAGAGAACTTCAGACCAATTTCCCTTATGAATATCGACGCAAAAATACTCAATAAAATTCTGGCAAACCGAATTCAAGAGCACATCAAAACAATCATCCACCATGATCAAGTAGGCTTCATCCCAGGCATGCAGGGATGGTTTAATATACGGAAAACCATCAACGTGATCCATTATATAAACAAACTGAAAGAACAGAACCACATGATCATTTCATTAGATGCTGAGAAAGCATTTGACAAAATTCAACACCCCTTCATGATAAAAGTCCTGGAAAGAATAGGAATTCAAGGCCCATACCTAAACATAGTAAAAGCCATATACAGCAAACCAGTTGCTAACATTAAACTAAATGGAGAGAAACTTGAAGCAATCCCACTAAAATCAGGGACTAGTCAAGGCTGCCCACTCTCTCCCTACTTATTCAATATAGTTCTTGAAGTTCTAGCCAGAGCAATCAGACAACAAAAGGAGATCAAAGGGATACAGATCGGAAAAGAAGAAGTCAAAATATCACTATTTGCAGATGACATGATAGTATATTTAAGTGATCCCAAAAGTTCCACCAGAGAACTACTAAAGCTGATAAAAACTTCAGCAAAGTAGCTGGGTATAAAATTAACTCAAATAAATCAGTTGCCTTCCTCTATACAAAAGAGAAACAAGCCGAGAGAGAAATTAGGGAAACGACACCCTTCATAATAGACCCAAATAATATAAAGTACCTCGGTGTGACTTTAACCAAGCAAGTAAAAGATCTGTACAATAAGAACTTCAAGACACTGGGGAAAGAAATTGAAGAAGACCTCAGAAGATGGAAAGATCTCCCATGCTCATGGATTGGCAGGATTAATATAGTAAAAATGGCCATTTTACCAAAAGCAATCTACAGATTCAATGCAATCCCCATCAAAATACCAATCCAATTCTTCAAAGAGTTAGACAGAACAATTTGCAAATTCATCTGGAATAACAAAAAACCCAGGATAGCTAAAGCTATCCTCAACAATAAAAGGACTTCAGGGGGAATCACTATCCCTGAACTCAAGCAGTATTACAGAGCAATAGTGATAAAAACTGCATGGTATTGGTACAGAGACAGACAGATAGACCAATGGAATAGAATTGAAGACCCAGAAATGAACCCACACACCTATGGTCACTTGATTTTTGACAAAGGAGCCAAAACCATCCAATGGAAAAAAGATAGCATTTTCAGCAAATGGTGCTGGTTCAACTGGAGGGCAACATGTAGAAGAATGCAGATCGATCCATGCTTATCACCCTGTACAAAGCTTAAGTCCAAGTGGATCAAGGACCTCCACATCAAACCAGACACACTCAAACTAATAGAAGAAAAACTAGGGAAGCATCTGGAACACATGGGCACTGGAAAAAATTTCCTGAACAAAACACCAATGGCTTATGCTCTAAGATCAAGAATCGACAAATGGGATCTCATAAAACTGCAAAGCTTCTGTAAGGCAAAGGACACTGTGGTTAGGACAAAACGGCAACCAACAGATTGGGAAAAGATCTTTACCAATCCTACAACAGATAGAGGCCTTATATCCAAAATATACAAAGAACTCAAGAAGTTAGACCGCAGGGAAACAAATAACCCTATTAAAAAATGGGGTTCAGAGCTAAACAAAGAATTCACAGCTGAGGAATGCCGAATGGCTGAGAAACACCTAGAGAAATGTTCAACATCTTTAGTCATAAGGGAAATGCAAATCAAAACAACCCTGAGATTTCACCTCACACCAGTGCGATTGGCTAAGATCAAAAACTCAGGTGACAGCAGATGCTGGCGAGGATGTGGAGAAAGAGGAACACTCCTCCATTGTTGGTGGGATTGCAGACTGGTAAAACCATTCTGGAAATCAGTCTGGAGGTTCCTCAGAAAATTGGACATTGAACTGCCTGAGGATCCAGCTATACCTCTCTTGGGCATATACCCAAAAGATGCCTCAACATATAAAAGAGACACGTGCTCCACTATGTTCATCGCAGCCTTATTTATAATAGCCAGAAAATGGAAAGAACCCAGATGCCCTTCAACAGAGGAATGGATACAGAAAATGTGGTACATCTACACAATGGAATATTACTCAGCTCTCAAAAACAACGAGTTTATGAAATTCGTAGGCAAATGGTTGGAACTGGAAAATATCATCCTGAGTGAGCTAACCCAATCACAGAAAGACATACATGGTATGCACTCATTGATAAGTGGCTATTAGCCCAAATGCTTGAATTACCCTAGATCCCTAGAACAAACGAATCTCAAGTCGGATGATCAAAATGTGAATGCTTCACTCCTTCTTTAAATGAGGAAAAAGAATACCCTTGGCAGGGAAGGGAGAGGCAAAGATTAAAACAGAGACTGAAGGAACACCCATTCAGAGCCTGCCCCACATGTGGCCCATACATATACAGCCACCCAATTAGACAAGATGGATGAAGCAAAGAAGTGCAGACCGACAGGAGCCGGATGTAGATCGCTCCTGAGAGACACAGCCAGAATACAGCAAATACAGAGGCGAATGCCAGCAGCAAACCACTGAACTGAGAATAGGTCCCCTATTGAAGGAATCAGAGAAAGAACTGGAAGAGCTTGAAGGGGCTCGAGACCCCAAAAGTACAACAATGCCAAGCAACCAGAGCTTCCAGGGACTAAGCCACTACCTAAAGACTATACATGGACTGACCCTGGACTCTGACCCCATAGGTAGCAATGAATATCCTAGTAAGAGCACCAGTGGAAGGGGAAGCCCTGGGTCCTGCTAAGACTGAACCCCCAGTGAACTAGTCTATGGGGGGAGGGCGGCAATGGGGGGAGGGTTGGGAGGGGAACACCCATAAGGAATGGGAGGGAGGAGGGGGATGTTTGCCCGGAAACCAGGAAAGGGAATAACACTCGAAATGTATATAAGAAATACTCAAGTTAATAAAAAAAAAAATCTAAGTCACAGTTTAAAAATGTTAAATGCTGATGAAGAGACCTATATATTTAATTACATTATATTTAAAGAGAAATGGCAAACAATAACACAGTTAAACACAGATTTTTAATCATGATATTTTCTACCATCCTACAACCACCATTCATATGACTGTAGTATTTGAAAGTGTTCCCCTTCAATATGGAAAGATCTTGGGAGTCTTATTCCTATTCCTTGAAAAGTACATAAAGTCATACATACAAAATAAAAATCATGGTTTTTTTTTTAATCCCAAAAGAGAATCAAAGATATAGAGGAATACTAAAAATTCAGATCTCCACTCCATAGTGAAAGTCTGGGCAAATCCAGAAAAACCACTCAGAACTTTGTTCCTATGGAGAAGCAAGGTATTGATGGTGATAAAATCAATAGTAATTTTGAGAATGGACAATTTGCCTCTAGTTATCCTGGAATGGGGAAGTTTCTAGCACTGCTTTTTGGAGGAGCTTTAAACTTCTGTTTATTTTAACCTCATGGAACTTCACAGTAAAAAGAACCACAACAGTCCTGTTTTCCCAACAAAAGGGACAAGAGCAATGATCCCACATGAGTCTGAAACCTTTACCACAAGAAGACTTGTCTCCAAAGGACAGAGAAGGACAGACTAGGATCTTTATCTAGTGTGCTTTTCTAACATTCACAGTTTAAAAAAGGAAAGTTTATAAAGTTGTTATTTTTCTTTCCTCCATAAGCCTCTCTTCCTCTCAGTCCTGGCCCTTTCACTCACTTCTCCTATATAGGTCCTCCTCTACCTTTACATAAATAATTAATGATAGATCAAAGATAGATTGATGATAGATAGATAATAGATGATAGAAAGATGACACATAGATGACAGAGAGATAGATTGATCGATAGATAGATAGATAGATAGATAGATAGATAGATAGATAGATAGATAGATAGATAATATATTATGTGACCCCATAGACTATAGGAAGTATAAACACATAATTGTGCCTAGCTTCAGCAGGAAAGTGAACAATAGTTTTCTTTGTTCTTCTGTTATAAGGGCAATAGGGCTACACTGACTTCATAGAAGAAATCTAGTGTTTTTCATCCCTTATTTTAGAGAAAGTGAGAAAGTATTTGTGTTAGCATTTCTTTAAAGGTTGGCAAGTATAGTTTTACATTCATTTTGTCATAACATTTTTAAAATTTAAAGAACTTCTGGGGGAATCACCATCCGTGACCTCAAACTATATTTCTGAGCAATAATGATAAAAAAAACTGTATGGTCTTGGTTCAGAAACAAGGAGGTAGATCAATGGAATAGAATTGAAGACCCAGAAATGAACTCACACACCTATGTTGACTTGATCTGTGACAAAGGAGCTAAAACCATCCAGTGGAAAAAAGATAATATTTCAACAAATGGTGCTGGTTCAACTGGAGGTCAGCATGTAGAAGAATGCAAATTGATCCATTCTTATTGCCCTGTACAAAGCTCAAGTCCAAGTGGATCAAGGACTTCCACATAAAACCAGATAACCTCGAACTAATAGATTAAAAATGTAGGGAAGAGCCTTAAACACATGGGCCCTGGGGAACATTTCCTGAAGAGAACACCAATGGCTTATGCTCCAAGATCAAGATCAAGAAATGTGATTTCATAAAATTGCAAAGGTTCTATAAAGCAAAGGACACTATCATTAAAACAAAACAGCATTCAACAGATTGAGAAAACTATCTTTACCAACCCTACATCCAATAGAGGGCTAATACCCAATATATGCAAAGAATTCAAGAAGTTAGACTCTAGAGAGCCAAATAACCCTATTAAAAATGGGGTAAGGAACTAAACAAAGTATTCTCAACTGAGGAATATTTAATGGCTGAGAAGCACTTAAAGAAATGCTCAACATCCTTAGTCATCAGGAAAGTGCAAATCAAAACAACCCTGAGATCCCCCCTCACACAAGTCAGAATGGCAAAGGTAAAAAACTCAGGTGACAACAGATGCTGGCAAGGAAGTGGAGAAAGAGGAACACTCCTCCATTGTTGGTGTGATTACAAGCTGGTACAACCTCTCTGGAAATCAGTCTGGAGGTTCCTCAGAAAATTGGATATAGAACTACTTGAGGATCCAGCTATACCACTCCTGGGCATATACCCAAAAGATGCTCCAACATATAACAAGGACACATGCTCCATTTTGTTCATAATAGCCTTTATAATAGTCTAAACCTGTAAAGAACCCTGATGTCCCTCAACAGACATATGGATACAGAAAATGTGGGACATCTACACAGTTGAATACTACTCAGCTATCAAAAACAAAGACTTCATGAAATTCATAGGCATACTGATGGAACTAGGAAATATCACACTGAATGAGGTAACTCAATCACAAAAATACAAAACAAACAAACAAAAAACCCACACAGAGACACAGACACAGACACACACACACACACACACACACACACACACACACACACACACGGTATGCACTCACTGATAAATTTTTAAGTATATACCAGCCCAAAAGCTCAGATTCCCGATATAAAATCCATAAACCGTATGAAGCTCAAGAAGAAGACTGACCAAAGTGCAAAGTACAGTGCTTTAGTCCTTCTTAGAAGGGGAAACAAAAATATTTATAGGAAGAAATATAGAGAAAAAGATTGGAGTGGAGACTGAAGAAAAGACCATCCAGAGAATGCCCCACTGGGGGACCCAGCCCATATCCATACAGCCACCAAACTCAGACAATATTGCTGATGCCAAGAAGTACATGCTGACCGGAGTCTGATATAGCTGTCTCCTAAAAGGCTCTACCAGAACATGACAAATCCTGAGGCAGATGCTTGCAGCCAACCATTGAACTGATAATGAGTTAGAGACAGGAGTGAAGAAGCTAAAGCGGTTTCCAATCCCAGAAGAACAAAAATACCAACCAACCAGAGATTCCGGGGACTAAACTACCATCCAAAGAATACATATGGACAGACCCATGGCTCCAGCTGAATATGTAGCAGAGGATAGCCATTTTTGGGCACCAATGGAATGAGAAGCCCTTGGTCCTGCCAAGGCTGGGTGCCACAGTGTATAGGGTATGTCAGGGCAGGGAGGTCGGAAGTATTGGGTGGGAAACACCCTCATAGAATCAGGGGGAGGGGAAAAAGATACAAGGTTATGGACAGGAAACTGGGAAAGGGGATAACATTTGAAATGTAAATAAAAATATCCAATAAAAATGCAAACCATATATTTTCCTCTGTGTGTGTGTGTGTGTATGTGTGTGTGTGTGTGTGTGTGTGTGTGTGTGTGTGTGTGTGTGTGCATATTTGTGGATGCTTGTTATGGATTGCGTATATAATCACATGTAACTTGAGAATGTCATTTTTCTCTGGATTTCCTGTTTATGTGGGAATGAAACTCACAGCTTGGTTGCAAATGCCTTAACCTGCCGATCCATCTCATCCAACACAGTTTAGACACCTTTTATTATTGTTTCAACACTTTTACCAATTATCATAGGTTTGTTTGCGTCTTGCTTATATGCTGCTGGTAGTGTGTGTGATAGAGTTTAATTAATTACAACATTTTAGGAATATATGTTTTCAAAATATTCCCTAACAGTTCTCTGGGTTTCAATGAAAGGTGTTATAACAAATACATTCTCATGTCTAGTATTACATGTTTGGGTCTCCTTTTTCCTTCTTTTGATCAGGTTGATAAGGGATTTGTCAGTCTTTGCTTATTTTTTCAAAGAACTAACTTTTTGATTCCATGTATTATTCTTTTAGTCTCAATTTCATTATTTTGTGCCATGTTTTTTATTATTTCTTGCCATCTAATGCTTTGGGGTTTGGCTTGATCTTGTTTTACTGAGACCCAATGGAGCAACATTAAATTATTTATTTGAGATCTATCTGATATTTTTTCTAACGTAAGCACTCAGAAATGTAACCTTTCTTCTTAGACTTTCCTTAGTGTATCCCATAGGTTGAGGAATGTGGACTTTCATTTTCAGGGTTCTTTGGATTTTGAATCAGGTTCTTTCTCTCTAGTCTTAGCCAGACTTGAACCCCCAGCAATAATCCTCCCTTAGCCTAGGGAGTTCTGGGATTACAGTCAGCTGACACTATATGTACTGATGATTGAATGCTTTTTTGCAAAACTTCCTCCTGGATTTCTTCCATGACTGATAGATAATTCAAATGCATCATGCATTTCCCAAAGTTTTATATAATGTTAAGTTACTCTCTGGATTGATTTGTATTTTTGTTCCGCTATGATACAAAAAGTAGTAATTTCATTTTTTGTCTATATTGACTTGTGACCTTAAACATTATCTATTTTTTTAACATTCATTTGTAAGTCTGTATGTGTAGATGTAGTGCCCAAGTTCTATCATGTGTGTTCAGAGGACAACTTGTGGTAATCAATTCTGAATGCTATGTGGATCCCAGGGACAAAACTCAGTGTCAAGCTAGGCCTCAAATGTTGTTACTCATAAACCAATATAATCACATCTAAGGTATTCTACTTTAAAGAAAGCTCATTAGGTTCTTAGGAACAATGTCAATGTATCACTTTTAGGGAGAGTATCGTATATATTGTGCTAAATCAAGCTCTTCTGTGATGTTGGTAATTTTGAATTTTCTTTTTTTTTTTTTTGATTTATCAGTTATTTTATTTATTTATATTTCCGACGTTATCCCCTTTTCTGGTTTCCCCTCTGCAAACCTCCTACTTCTTACTAGGTACTTATCAGAAAACATTTAATGTAGGAAATAATCTTTTTACTTCTTGGGACCTAGCTATGGAATTCCTGAAAGTCTCTGTCTCTCATATCAGGTGATGGTCCCAAAGATGTGAAGGGAAGATAGAAGTGAAATCACAAAAAACAATAACAAACCGGATGACTGAAGGTGAGCAGGAACTCATGGATAAACTGTAAATCATTCATCACCGGATTGGGCATTTACCTCATTGCCCAATTGCAAAAAAAAAAAAAGTTTAAGCAGAAAACATGTAGGAAATCTGTTGTATTAGTGCTTACAGATTTACATTAATATAGTATCCAGGACAAAGACAGATATCTGGTGAAAGATAAGAGTTTGCTTAAGACTTTACAGCCCCAAAGTGTAAAGTTTACAATGCAAAGAAGGCAATGTTTCAGTTAATATAATAATGCAGGAAATCTATTCTAAAATGTGTAACCCAAAAGATCATGCAACTCTAGTCAAATTTTGAAGGACAACACGATTGTTCTTTTACTCCTTCTTTGAATTTTTGTTCCTATATCCACATAGCAGGCAGAAACAAAATCATACAAGGAAAGGAAGTAAGAAAATGGCATCGAACGTCAATGATTTTGTGTTAATGTGATCACAGTTTCTAGTCTGTGTTACTGCACAAGTAGCAATTCCAAACTGGAGTAGAAAAATAATAGTTGTTCACTATTGTGTTCCAAAGCTCTACAAGTTGATTAGGCTGGGATTAGAGATTCTTAAGGTAAGAATTAATAAGTGGTAATCCTGTAGTAATATTTCTCAACCAGTGTGTTGTGATCCCCTTTGGCAGGTAGGTCAAAAGACCGTTTCATAGGGGTCACATATCAGATATCCTGCATATCAGATACTTACATTACAGTTCATAATATTAGCAAAATTACTAATATGAAGTAGCAACAAAATTAGTTTATAGTTAGGGGGGTCATCAAAACATGAGAAACTGTGTTAAAGGGTCACAACTTTAGGAAAAGTGACACTCACTGTCCCAGAGATGTAGAAAACGTCCTCTCTCACAGGTCAGGCTCATCGTGTCAGTTTCTTACATCTTTTGGATCTTTGTACTGGAGTTGTCCCACTGTGTCTTAAGTTTCCATTTGAAATAGTTCCTAAACATTCAACCAGGACAGAACATATACAGATATTTTTCTTAACATTCTTTCCTCATAACATTCTTTCCTTTCATCAGTATGAAGAACAATAACAAATGTTCACGGAAGCTTTACATGGACTTAGATATTATGAGTAATGAAAACGGGATGGGATCTGAGTGTATAATCAAGGTAGGTACAAGTAGCACTGTGTTTCACCCAAGGATTTGGGGAATCCACAGATCTGGACATTGACAATGACTCTATGAACTGTGGGTCTGCACCACTGGAGGACATGGCCAATTGGGAGGCAAAATGCAGGGGAGTTTGACTGTGCTTATCCCACACTGCCTCTGTGGGAGAACCTTACAGAGAAGTCTAGAATGAAGTATCGGGAGGCCATGAGCTGTGAGAGGCTGGAACAGGCCACTGTCAAACTTCTGGACATTCAGGCGCCACTGAGTTGTGAGGAATTGAGTGCAGAGCTAGGGGCCCACAAGCTTAGGATGGCATCTAGCCAAGGGCTGGGGAAATGGAAGCTCTGACTTTGCTCATGATGAAGGTCCTTAGTTTGGTAGCAGTTAAAGCTGACAGCACAGAGAGTCCTTCTATGGGAGAATTAAGCCCCAGTCCTGTAGATGAAAGCTTGCTCTAAGCTCCCCATTTCGGTTCTCAATGAAAGAGACAGTCCATGGTTCTAGACTGTTTATGGGTTGTTCATTGTAGGAAAATGGATTTATACCATACCAACTTTCCAGGGTGCACCCAAGATAAATACCTTTTGCAGGGAGGAATGTCTGGGAAGGAAAACACTCAGGGCCACTAGATACCTCTTTAGCATGGCCACAGGTCATGTTTGCTTATGTGAGAAGCATAGCACTGGCACACATTTCAGGCCAGGAATTTGGCAAGGAGCAGGGAGGGTCCTACAATCTCAGATGTGCACCCACTGGGATCTCAACCTGCTCTACCCACCAAGCCTCCTGGCATGGTTTACCATCCATCAATGAACTCATTCACTTTGGATGTATGCAGTGTGAATTTCATCATAGCATCATTGATGGCTTCTAAGGTAACCATTTGAAAGAGATCCTAAAGTAGAAGCTGTATGACTTTTTATGAGTGCCTTGAGAGTCATGCCTTATTACTTCTGCCAAAAACAAAACAAAACAAAATAAAACAAAAACAAAACAGAACAAAGCTAGAACATGGCAGTTATTGGGGAGTACTTTGGGGATGTGTTAGGTAAGTTTGAAAAGCATAAATTTTGGCAAAGGAAAGTTTAGATGGAAGTGTGACTATTTACTCACAGGTAGTATTTCTTCAGAGGTGCCTCAGCTCTACTTTTCCCAAATGATTGAACCAGTTCTATCTGTTTTGTTTTGTTTCCTCCAAATCTACCCTTTAGTTAAAGTCAACCAACTATAGGGCTTAAGTACATTTGCAAAAGTACTTTTAGAACACCTACATTAGTATTAGACTGAACAAATAGAAATTATGTCTTAGCCAGTTGGACAGGTATAGCTGACCATATGTTACGCTGATACCTTTTGTTCTTTCTTTTAAATTTTATTTTTCTTGGATATTTTATGTATTTACATTTCAAATGTTATCTCCTTTCCCCCTATCTAAGACTCTCTCTCCTCTCCCCGTGTTTCTATGCTCCCACATCAGCCCACGCACTCTAATCTCAACGCCTTGCCATTAACTTACTTCGAGGAAATGAGCCTTCACAGGACCAAGGGCTTTCCTTCCTATTGATGCTGGACAATGCCATCCTCTGCTACATACTTGGTTGGAGTCATGGGTCCCTCCATATTTCTTAGGCAAATGGATGGAATTAGAAAATATCTTCCTGAGTGAGGTAACCAATCACAAAAGAACGTACAAGGTATTGAAAGAGCGTACCCCAAAACGGGGAGCCGCGTCTCTCGCTCCGATCGTGGGGTGGGGTGCCCCCAAGAATCATGAGTAGCCATTCTTGATGTAACAGCAAGAGGTAGCTTTATTAACGAGATCCCGGGTCTTAGCGGGATCCCAAGTCGACACGTATCTCACACAGGAGACAGAGGAATCGACCCCGAGCCTCCAAACTCGGGGGTTTATATAGGGGAGGTTAGGGGCATTCGCGCGGTTACACATGATTGGTCAATTCAAATGGTGCACAGTTACTTTCGGTGCGAAATTACATCAGCAAGGAGTACGTGCTCTCTAGCAGCTCGGCAGGCAGGTAAGGTGGCTCATCTCACTCATGGGGGTGAAGGAAGGGGCGGGGGTGGCTACAGATGGTCAATGTCCTTGGGGCTGATAGGTGGTTTGGCAAGTCCTATCTCTGGCTCTCCCTCAGGCACGTCCGGCCCTGCACATCCGGACTCTGACAATGAGTCCGGATTTAAAACTTTTTAAAACTCTAGTTCTACAGTATGCACTCACTGATAAATGGATATTAGCTCAAAAGCTTGGAATTCCTAAGGAAAAGTTCACAGATCATATGACTCAAGAAGGAAGACCAAAATGTGGATGCTTCATCCTATCTTAGAAGGTAGAACAAAATACTCAAAAGAGGAAATACAGGGACAAAGAGTGGAGCAGGGACTGAAGTAAAGGTTATCCAGAGACTGCCCCACCTGGAGATCCATCCCATATGCAGCCACCAAACCCAGACCCTATTGCTGATGCTAACAAGTGCATCCTGACAGGAGTCAGATAATTTTTCTTCCATATATTTGCTCTTAGATGCATATAGTTATACGGTATAAGACAATTGCAAGTATTGGGTTTTTGAACTACATTTAATTTTTTTTAATTTTTTTTCATTGATGAATGTTTTGTAGTTTGTAAAATTACCAGAGTGAGTCTATTAATATGTGAATATGTATATATGTATATGAATGTACATATATGTGTGAAAAAGAGTGAGACAGAGAGTCAACTGCATTAAGTTCATTATTAATGTCTGTGTGGGATACAAAGAGCACTAGAAATAAAATAACTTTGGTAACCATATTGTGTAATAGCCTATACACATCAATTTAGCAAAAATTTATACTGGTGGTATTTTCTCAAGCTGAAGGACCCGGGAAATTTAAAATATTACCTTCTTATTTATTTTTAGCCTCTTGCTATCATACTAACTCACCGCAGTCTCTATAGGCAGGAGATCTCAGTAAACCAATTTCCTGGTTCATCAATCTGGCCAGAAGTTTTCAGGAAGAATGAGAGTCCCAGACTGACCTGACACACAGAGACAATCACAGCCCAGACAGGACTAGAGGATGTTAACTTGTCTCAAAACAAACACTTATGACTACCTACACACATAAATCAACGAGTAAAGTGTAATTGAAGGAAATTCAGGTTTATATCTTTGTTGGATATGAAGTCACATTTTCTTATTTCACATAAATCCGAGGTCCAAGCTTATGCTGAGAGCCTTTAGCAAGCTCATTCATACTATTCTTCAAAACAAGTTAATGAGCCACTCCAAATGTGAATAGAAGAAAGAGTTGACACTTGGAAGAGAATTTAATCCGCTGTCCTGGGGATAAGAGGCTTAATGCCACAGCTCCAGCTGCATAGCTGATTCAGAAGGCTCCAGAAACTGCCTGCTTTCACTCTACAACCTGAGACGCTTGAATCAGCAGCACTTATCAAACTACACCTATGATCATGACTATTACCTTGGTCTTCTTGTTTGCCTGGTTTCCCTTATCTGAACACATTTCTGCCACAAATTCTCTTCTTTTTTCTCCCAAACATTTAAAATTCATGTTTATAGATAGAGTCCACTAAAAGTAGAGTTGATTTGAAAGTTTTATATTAAGTCTTCATATATTCATTTCCAATTAAATAAGTGGCATGATGTTCCATTTAATAAGTTGTTGGTCTATTTAAGCTATTTTCTTATTTAAACGAAAGAATACATTATAATCCATCAATATTTGAACTCTCTGTACCACTGATCATGAGATTGGAGATGTCAGTTTATAAACATGATATCAAAAATGTGAGTTTGAATGATTAAGAGTATAAAGGCGGGATCCATCTCAACTTTTATATACAGAGAGTGATTATCCAAGCAAAAGCAAATAGGATATAGATCTGATTGAATAGCACTTTGTCAATCTTTGGGCATTGAAGTGAATCCTTCTAGAAGAACATTTATTTTAAAACTTTATTTTCTAATCGTATTACTAATCAAAATATTTTTGATAAAAATAGCCCAATGATTAAGGTAATTGTGCAAGATCACCAATGATGTAGCACAGCCAGTATTCTTACAGAGAGAGCATTAAGCCATCCAACATAGATGACATAGTAATATAAATTTCAATGACCTGATAAACTGTTCATTGGTAGAAAAATAAATATAGAAATTTAACTTTAAATATTTCTGTATTTTTAAACTAACACCAATCTATTTAAGGGGCAAGCAGGCCTTACATATAGACTACCAACAGATAAAATGTTCAGATAGTTTATTAGGGAAGTCAATTTGTATCAACGAAATGCAAGATATAAAAGTTCCAGGATCTCAGCTACCATCACATTTTAAAGTTGTCATGCATACATCCGACTAGGGCTTATATTGAAAACCAGGAGCATTAGCAAGATCAGAGGAATCAATGGCAATGAACACTCCTGAAGTAGTCTGTAAAAGAAGCTAGAGCATTCACAGTAAGTTTAAGTGAGCATTTTCCTTTTTTCTCTTTTTTCTTTTTCTTTTCTTAAAGTGTTTACTCTGAGACATCGTAGTACACATGGAGAAGACATGATCACACATGGAAACAGCACAGAACCATCAATGTCTGCAGCCAGTGCTAGACCTGGAGTTTTGAGTTTGACATGATACAGGGGCTGAAAGAACGGACTAGTATTCCTCTTCTTCCTCATCCTCGCCTTCCACAGAGTACACACTAACCTCCTCATAATCCTTCTCTAGGGCAGCCATTTCATCACTGGCTTCAGTGACCGCCCCCTTCCCCATTCCCACATCCACATACCAATACACAAGGACACACTTTGCATACATGAAATTAAACTTGTGATCTAGGTGAGCCTCTCCTCCCCCCAGCAATGACAATGGTGTTACTCAGCATGAGCACAGCTCTCTGGCCCTTAGTCAGGTCACCACCAAGTATTATAGTGGGAGGCAGGTAATTAATGCCAACCTGGAAGCCAGTGGGGCACAAGTTCACAAACAGAATGCTACGCTTGGTCTTGATGGTAGCAATAGCACTATTGACATCTTTGGGAACCACATTACCATGGTATAGCAGGCAGCAAGCCATGTATTTACCATGGCAAGAGTCACGTTTTACCATCTGGTTAGATGGCTCAAAGGAGGCTCCAGAGAGCTGGAATGGTAAGTTTTCTCAGCAGAGATGACAGGGGCATTAAGTGGATAGAGAGAAGTGGATATGAGGGTAGGGCGCCAGGTTGGTCTGGGATTCTGTCAGAACAACATTCAGGGTCGCCTCAAACATGAGTGAAGCAGCAGTGGAAGATACACTCTTGCTAATGAGGTGGTTAAGGTTAGTGTACGTTGGACATTCAATATCAAGATTTCTATGACAGATGTCATAGATAGCCTCATTGTCTATCATGAAGACACAGTCAGGGTGGTATGAGGGGTGAGGATGAAATTGTAGGGCTCAACCACAGCAGTGGAAACCTGGAGGGCAGGGGAAATGGAAAATTTCAGCTTGGACTTCTTTCTGTAATTAACAGAGAGAAGCTCCACCAGCAGGGAGGTGAACCCAGAGCCAATTCCTCCACCAGCTTTGTAAAACCAAGAAACCCCGGAGACCTGTGCACTGGTCAGCCAGCTTGCAAATTCTGTCCAAGACAAGGTCGATGATCTCCTTGCCAGTGGTGTAGTGGCCATGGGCATAGATATCTCCCTTGCCTGTGATGAGCTGCTCAGGGTGGAAGCATTGGTGGTAGGTTACAAACTTCATCTGGAAAAGGAGAAGACATCAGCCATTCACCACCAAGGACACACACAAGCTCACTCACATTTTTTGGTCTGGAGAGACCTTCTGAGTATGGGACCAAGAAGGAATGCATCAGAGTATCCTCCAGTCTGCTGACCTATAACTGTGGGTTGAGGTCTATGAACACTGCCCAGCGCACATGTTTGCCAGCTCCTGTCTCACTGAAGAAGGTGTTGGAGTCATTTTCTCCCCCAGTGGTCTTGTCAGTTGGCATCTGCCATTAGGCTGGATGCCATGTTCCAGGCAGTAGAGCTCCCAGCAGGCATTGCCGATCTAGACACCAGTCTAGCCAACATGGATAGAGATGTACTCGTGTATTATAGAAGGCAAGGGTGATAGAAGCACACACTGGGTCCTGGTTACAGTTCTGGACAACTAACATGACAAGGCCAAGAGAACATTTTTCAAGAAAAAATAAGACAACAACAATGCCAACCAACCAGAACTTCCAGGGACTAAGCCACTACCCAAAGACTATACATGAACTGACCCTGGGCTCCAACCTCATAGGTAGCAATGAATAGCCTAAAAAGAGCACCAGTGGAAGGGGAAGCCCTTGGTCCTGCCAAGACTGAACCCCCAGTGAACGTGATTGTTGGGGGGAGGGTGGTAATGGGGGGAGGGTGGGGAGGGGAACACCCATACAGAAGGGGAGGAGGAGGGATTAGGGGGATGTTGGCCCGGAAACCCGGAAGAGGAATAACAATCGAAATGTAAATAAGAAATACTCAAGAAAAAATAAGTCTGTGAAAGTATATTGATAGTGCTAAAGTGAATACACATTTCATAGTTTTGGTTTATTCAATAAAAGAAAATAGGAAAACTTGACCAACATGGTTATATCTTCACAGGAGATATCAAATTTCTCATTTTTTCCTCTAGTCATAATTTTAATTAATAAGAACAAAGAAAATCATCAAATATCAGTCACCAACCTTGCATACATTAGCAGAAAAATTCATAGTGCTGTTTTTGTTTAATATGAAGGGACACCTAACAGTCTTTACATTTTTAAATGTGTTTTAAATTATTCTTTGAGAATCCCATACATGTACAAAATTTTTTTGACCACATTTACCTCCCACTCTTTCCTCAAACTCTTGCCAGATCCCCTCCTCCATATTGCTCTACCAAATTGATGTCTACTTTCTCTCTTCTCTTATAACCAAATGAACCTAACTACTGCTGTCCACATGTATATAGGAGTGGGGCCAGCTACTGGAACATGGTCAACACACTAGGGTCACGCCTCTAGTGTGGAAAACTGACTCTTTCTTTCCTAGTAGCCATCAACTAGCACAGCGTCTCCCTATGTATGCTAACTTTTGACTGGCTTGATACTGTGCAGGTCTTATTCAGACAACCTCAGTCTGTTAGCCAGTGAGACTAATAGCCCTGTCAAATCCAGAAGATACTGCTTTACTCCTGTCCTACTCATTCTCTTGCTCTTTCAGGCTTTCTGCCCTCTCTTCCAAGATGTTCCCTGAACCTTGGGGTGGTTTGGATGACATACATGGCCCAAGAACTCCAAAGTCATGGCAAAGAACTCCAAAGAAATTTATTATCCGCCCTTTGACCAATTGTATGTTTCTGTATTAAATGATGTCCAGTGCAAAAAGAAAAAAAAACAAAAAAAAGTTTTTTTCAGATGAGATACGAGATCTCTAATATTCTATAAGTATAAAGATACATAATTAAAAGGCAATCTAATTTGAGTGATTAATAACAAGGTGGATTTTAGGGTAGGTTTTGGTGAGAATGTTTCTTATGACTGAACTGAGCACTCAGAAAGATGACAGAGAATTGTCAGGAGTTTACAGCTATTTTTGAGAACAGAGATGAGATTGTAAGAATGATGGGGTAATTAAATTTGATGAGATTTTAATCCTAAAAGAAAATAAAGGCAAAGGTAGATGATAAGGAATCTTTGGCAACCCTGAGGGCATCTCTAAGTGGACATTCAGACAATGTGGAGGAGCAATGGATACATCAAGACAGCAGTCAGTACACTAGTGCCAGTGAGGAGTTAGCCTGTTTTCACAAATAAGATTTGATTGAATTCTATCTATACCCTTTGATTATATTTTTCCTGTAGCAGCTTTTCTTCTGTAACAGGGGGGCTTAATACTTGGGACAGGACCATGTCCCCAACAAAATTTTAAAATATTTATTATCTAGACCTTTAAAACTTTTACTGACTCCTGTTATAAGGGATTATTTTGAGGTCTTAGAATGCAAAAAAAAATACAACTATCTTTTTAAGGAGAAAACATTGAAATGAATTCTCTATAGTCCTTATTCTTTATTCTTTATCGTTTGAGAGGTCTTGTGTGATAGTTCTTAGAATATTAAGGAAAATAATGGCAAGATGGAAGATTTCTGATATCTATGACTCACAGACATAAAAACTCAGGTTCTGGTCCAAGAAGAAGACTGATTTAAAATGTACTTAAGTTACTGTAATTATAATACCTCCACATATGACATTTTATATAACATCAAGTGTTATTTTATCATCTTTAGTATTAAACAATAAATCTTGATATGGATTTTGGGAAACTGCATAAGTGCCAATATTAGAGATGGGTAGATTAGATGGGTGATATATTAGTGAGTCTTCAGTAGGTCATTTTCCTCCTTATTCATCATCTCATCTATTTCTTCTTGCCCAAAAAGGAAATCCCCTTAGCAAATCTATATTGCTGCAAAGGATGGTAAAATGTATAACTCAGCAAAATTAGACATAGATGAAACTTTTATTTTTACCCCATGTCCAATTTTTCTTTGATTTGTTCCTTTTTTCTCTTCTATGTAAGAGAAGTTTAGACCAGTTTTACCATAAGTCACGTTAACTTAACATCTGACATGTCCACATGATTGCAACAACGTATTACTAGTCATAAAATACATCTCATTTTAGAAACGATCAAAGCATAAATATAATGGTTCCATTACTATATCAAAGTGATTCTAAAATTGTTTCTTGGGGATTTTGTTATTTAGTCCTGATGAAATCTTCAAGCCAGAAGGGACTTCATTGAACTAGATTTGGGTTCAAAGTTATAGTCGTCTATGAAAATACAAAGTAAGTATGGGAATGCCAACTTTGATAAAGTTAGTTGTCACCCCAACTGCTCAACTCTCTCTCTCTCTCTCTCTCTCTCTCTCTCTCTCTCTCTCTCTCTCTCTCTCTCTCTCTCTCTCTCTCTCTCCTCTCTTCTCTCCTCTCTCCTCTCTCTTTGTCCCTCTCTTTTTCCCCTTCCTTCTTCCTTTACTTTTTTCTTTCTTCTTTTCTGCCTCTGTCCCCTCCTTGCTTACTTTTCCCCTCTCCCCATCAAGTGTAATGCAGTTATGTAAGGTGAGTGTTTAATTGATAACTCTCTGGACACCTACCTTACAGTCCATTTCTCTATCTTTTGATTCAGTTTTCATATGTTTAAACTAAAATTAATAATCCTTTTCTAACAGCTGCGAATGGGTCCAGTCTGCTTACTAATGGGACATACACATTTTCAATGTTAGGACTTTAGCATCTGATCTCCTTGTACCATAATCTCTAGATAGCATGGGTCTTGTGTGCTAACAGTGATTTAGTCTAGTTGCTAGAAGAAAATTACTTTGCAAATGTATTACTATGACTAAATTATCTATAATTATACACTGTTCTTAAAGCTGCTCACCTGAAAAGCATTTAAGATTATTTTCTGTAAATATTATTTAGTGTTATATTCCTCTTGCTAATAATATCCTATAGGAAGTAGAATTTATGAAATCAACTTATCAAATTCTGCTATCTGTAAAATACTCAAAATAGTTTATGAACTTCTTATAGTTTTTGAATTCTGGGAAAGTAGTACTGGTGCTCACCTTAGCATCTTGTTTTTTAGAACTGATTTAGGTGTACAAACAATTGATAGTGCTTTGACCAGACTTCAGAATAATAAATCAGCCATTTTATTCTAGATAGGCAACTCTGAGCTTGATATCAACAAATGAGCCAAGCAGCATACTGAGGAGAAAACATATTATTGTTGTTTATTCTGTATCAATTCTAAAAATATTTTCAGATTAACACTAAATGGGTTAAATAGATGAAAATATGTCATAAAATGTTCTCATATTTTAACAGAAACTGCTTCTAAATCAAGTTCAACAGATAAGAATGAATAGAAAGATTTTTCGGCAATTAATAATGCTAGCCATGTTTCCAGAGAGCCTGGGTTCGAGTCACAGTACCATATCCAAAGATGTTCTAGGTCTATGTGATCCAGCTAGCATACAGGCACACCTTTAATCCCAGGAAAGAGAGCTAAACAGATCTCTGAATTCAAGGTCAGTGTGGTATAGAACTAGTTTCAGGTTAAGAAAATAGAAGCAATGTAAGCAGGAAAAAATTACATCACTATATTACAGAGAGATTGAGTTTGAAATTCTAAAGCAGTACTCTTAAAAGAAACACTAACAACATGTTTCTGATGCTTAGGAAATGCTTAATGCATTAAGAAATGCTTAAGAAAACCCAGAAGAAAGGAGAAGACCTTGGTCCTGCCAAGACTGAACCCCCAGTGAACAGGATTGTTGGGGGGAGGGCGGTAATGGGGGGAGGATAGGGAAGGGAACACACATAGAGAAGGGGAGGGGGAGGGGTTAGGGGGATGGAAACCGGGAAGGGGAATAACAATCGAAATGTAAATAAGAAATACTCAAGTTAATAAAGATGGAAAAAATATATAAATCTTAAAAAAAAAACCAGAAGATAATCATATATCTTTTTAACACATACACATGAGGCTTAGAAGAGAAAAAAAGGACAACGAGTTATATTTCTTGCCAGAGAATCTACACAGTCTGTGAATTATAACTTTAGATTAATCTACCAAGTCTTCCTTGGAACATAGTATGAACTTTTTCCCTTTTGAAAATTTCTAAAGTGTGAGCAGGAGGGTCTGGAGAAATAGTGCATATCTAAAAGTGTGAATTGCTCTTTGAAAGAACTAGGATTTGAGTCCCAGCATAAGCTTCAGGATACCTGATGTCCCTGGTCTCCATAGACACCAACACTCATGTGCATTTATCCATTCACAAGCACAAACACAAATACATAATTTAAAAATAATAAAAAATCTATGTAATGAAAAGTAACTTCTCAGTTACCAAGTTTTCTGGAGAAACACTGTTTAAACAGGTTGGAGATTTCAAAAGTTTTGTGTGTGTGTGTGTGTGTGTGTGTGTGTGTGTGTGTGTGTGTTTTATATGAGCACACATGCTCACATAGGCCAGAAGAAGCCATAGACTTATTGGAGCTAGACTTACAGGTGCTCATGAGCTGCTTGATATTAGTGCTAATAAGGTAGGAAATGTTCTTAACAGTTGAGTTACTTCTTCAGACTCCTCAGACCCCATATGAGAATATTAACCAGAAATTGAGTTGTTCTGTTGCCAAGGATCAGCCTCAGCTTGGAGAGGGGTTCTGAGGAAGGGTTTTTTGGCCATGATGAGACAAAGGACTTGAAGTCAAATCGAGGATTACAAGCTGCTGGCCTATGTTCCACAGCTTAACAGACCTCTCTCTCTCTCTCTCTCTCTCTCTCTCTCTCTCTCTCTCTCTCTCTCTCTCTCTCTCTCTCCCTCATTCCCTCCCTCCCTCCCTCCCTCTGTCTCTCCTCTCCAATTAGTTTTTTCTATAGATCTCCAGACAGCTTTCTGCTCCAGACAGCTTCATTTGCAATTTTAAAAACCTCTCTGGATAGCTCATCTCTTGCAGATCAAAAGCCCAGTCTTTTATTGACATATGAATTCAGGTTCCCTTTTGATTATCTGATGAATCAGCATCCAATGACCCTAGCCCTTTGATTATTAAGCACAGATAATAGATAGCTGGTAGGACTTTGCCCTGAAATTACCATTTCAATGTGAGATCTTGCCCTGCCACCAGTAACTTCCTAAATCTCTTTATCTTGTTCCCTAGTATCTTTCTGACAAACAGGCTCATAATATGGCTGCCTCGGTTCCTTTAGATCTGTGAAGTTCCTTACACAGTTCATATTACAACCTTCTATTTTGCATAGTTGAGAAATTATATATTTTGGAACTTTTGTTTTGAGAGTTCTTTCCCACAACATTCAGGGCTATTCCTGAAACATTAGACACACCCTTGACTCCTATACTCATGCTGTCTCTGATTATTATGGAATCATTAACCTTGGCAGATAGGACATTCATAGAAGTAGGAGCATAAAAATTCTTATTTTTATGATATTATACAAACAAGCCTAATACCCACAGCAACCATCAACACTCATGGAGGCCCATGCCATACTGGCTCTGATCCAGGTGCAGGAATCGCATCATCCCGTCTCTACCATGGCCATGCAAGATTTGGCAGTCTGCCTAACTCTAGAAGTCAATAATAGGAAGATAACACAAAGCTATTGGATAAGTCAATTAGAATGTCTTACAGGTAATGTTTTAAAAATATTCCTAAAGATTAAGTTTTCTTGATTACCACTAACATTAGCTTGTAACACACAATGTCTACAAAATTTCTGAATAAAATGGTCTGTCAAACAAGCGAAAAATGTAGCTCGGTCATGACTCTCTTCACATGCCCTCCCTTCTCTTATCAAATTTTCTTATATCCAACTTCTTGACATGTCACCCAAGAATCTACACATTCTGGCTTCCAATACTATTTTCAATCTTAAAGATTTATTCCCATTCACATTCAATTCTATGTACTCTATGTACTACCTATTTTGACTTCTATCTTGCATACTTCCTCCTAACATTATACTATTGTTTATGCAACATTCTGTTCTCTTCATTCTGTTGAACTGCACTTGGCTTAATCTCACTTACAGCCAAGATCTTAGTAGATTTTCCCCTGGAGAAGAGATTCAGTATCTATCTTTATCCAGATTGGTATGATGAACTTGTTGATACTATTTACCCATGTAATTGCCAATATCCCTTGATAATCTATGTTCTCTATGGAGACTGAAGGCTCTATTGTCTCATGTATACAGGCAGTTTTACATGTGAAAAAATACTTTGATGATCATCAGCTTTTTCCAGATATGTGAAAAGCAATAATCAAGTAACAGGAGACTGAATGAGAGAATCTTCTATCATAATCCTCTTTTTCCTGCATATTGAGGTACTGTAGAATTGTAGAGATGTGGTTATAAGTTAGGTAATCCATAACTTTAATTCAATAAATGTTTTTTCTAATAATTATTATGTCACATATCATTAATTTATGTTTTAACATCCCCATTCCAATATTCATGTCATCAATTTAATCATTGGTAATATTATAATAACTATATACATGCTAACAAATTAAATTTTTTGTAAAACTGAACTGATCTCAAAAAATTATTGATGTATTTTATGGTTAATGTTACAAAATATTTCCTTGTTTTCTCTAAACAGGATTTACATTACGACTAATAATTAGGAGATGCATACTTTGATTAAAACACAAATATGAGTTACATAGTCATACTAATTAAATAAGGATAATATGCTATGGCTGATAAATTACTTTGAATATGACTTTAATTTAAACATACTTTATCCTTTGTTTACACTTTTCATTACAGAGATATAAGGTACAATCTCACTTTATTATTTGCATAATCTATCTTAAAATAATGGTTCAATATGATTTTAATTGAAAACTTCTCTTTGAACATCAAAGTACTAAACAGAAAACACCACCCCCTCCCAAAAAAGGAATGATCAAGAAGACAAAGACTGTACAAATACATGCCATGAAAAACTCTGGTGTGGTATTCATGACCTGTATTTTACATCACTCCAAATACTATTGCTTAACTTCAAAGCATGTCACTGTGAATTAAATTCACTGAACTGGCAATCAAACTCATATAAGCTAAATTTTAATGAATGCCTTAATTTCCATAATATTAAAAACACATTTTGAACATAACTCACTTATATTTTTAAATTGTTTTCTCCCCACCCCCATCCCCTTTCCCTTCCCTTTCCTTCCCTCCCTCCCACCTTGTTGTTGCTTTCTTCTCCCTCCCAAGTGGGACTGAGGCATCCTCACTTAACCCTTCAGCTTGTTGACTGAACTTTTTGAGTTCTATGGACTGTATTTTGGGTATGATGTACTTTTGGGGGGGTCTAATATCCACTTATTAGTGAGAACATACCTGTGTCTGTCTATTTGGGTCTGAGTTACCTCACTCAGGATGATATTATCTAGTTCCATCTATTTGCCTGCAAAACTCAGGATATCCTTGTTCATAATAGCTGAGTAATATTCCATTGTGTAAATGAACCACATTTTCTCTATCCATTCTTCTGTCTTGGGACATCTGGGTTGTTTCCAGCTTCTAGCTATCAAAATTAAGGCCCACTATAAACGTAGTGGAACAGGTGACAGTGTGGCATGGTGAGGTATATTCCCAAGAGTGGTATTACTGTGTCTTTATGTAGGTCTATTTCCAATTTTCTGAGAAACCTCCAAATTGATTTCCAGAGTGGTTATACCACTTTGCAACCCTACCAGCTATGGAGGAGTGTTTTGTTTTTTCCATATCTTCACCAACATGTCTTCTCACCTGAGGTTTTGATCTTAGCCATTCTGACTGATGTAAGGTGGAATCTCAGGGTTGTTTTGATTTGCATTTCTCTGATCACTAAGAATTTTGAACATTCCTTTAGGTGCTTCTCAGACATTCTGTTGTGAATTCTCAGTTTAGTTTTATACCCCATTTTTGATTAGGTTGTTTTGATTTTTTGATGGTTAGTTTCTTGAGTTCTTTATATATTTTGGATATTAGCCCTCTATCGGATGTGGGGTTAGTGAAGGTTTTTTCCCCAATCTGTAGGTTGCCAATTTGTCTTATTGACTATGACCTTTGCCTTACAGACGCTTTCCAGTTTCATGAGGTCCCACTTATCAATACCTGATCTTACAGCGTGAACCATTGCAGTTCTGTTTGGTGTATTTGCCCCATGCCACTGAGTTCAAGGTTTTTTCCCACTTTCTCTTCTATTAGATTCAGTGTATCTGGTTTTATGTTGAGATCCTTGATTCACTTGAACTTGAGCTTTGTGCATGGTGACAAATATGGGTCTATTTTCACTTTTTTACATACAGATATCCAGTTAGACTAGCACCATTTATTAAAGATGCTTTCCTTTTTCATTGCATATTTTTAACTTCTCTGTTGAAGATTAAATACACATAAGTGTGTGGTTTTATTTCTGGGTTTTCAATTCTATTACACTGATCAACCTGTCTGTCTCTGTACCAATACCATGCATTTTTTATCATTATTGCTCTGTAAGTAGAGCTTGAGGTCAGAGATGGTGATTCCCTCAGACTTTCTTTTCTTGTTAAGAATTATTTTCAATATTTTGTTTTGTTTTCCTTTCAAGATGAATTTGAGAAGTGCTCTTTCCATGTCTTTGAAGAATTGTGTTGGGATTTTAATGTTGATTGCATTGAATCTGTAGATTGCATTTGGTAGGATAGCCATTTTTATTATGTTAATTCTGCTAATCTGTGAGCATGGGAGATCTCTCCATTTTCTGAGATCTTCAATTTCTTTCTTGAGAGACTTGATGTTCTTATCTTTTTCACTTGTTTGGTTAGAGTTATGCCAAGACATCCTATATTATCTGTGGCTATTGTGAAGGGAGTTGTTTCCCTAATTTCTTTCTCAGCCTGTTTATCATGTATAAAGGAAGACTATTGATTCATTTGAGTTAATTTTATACCTGGTCACTTTGCTGAAGTTGTTTATCAGCTGGGATAGTTCTCTGGTAAAATTTTGGGTTACTTATGCATACTATCATATCATCTGAAAATAATGATACCTTTAATTCTTCTTTGCCAATTAGTATCGTTTTGTTGTCTTTTTTACTCTAGCTATTTCTTAGAGTACTATATTGAATAGATATAGAGAGAGTGGACATCAGCTTGTCAGTTTGAGTGGAATTGCTACATGTATCTCTCCATTTAATTCAATATTGGCTGTTGGTTTAGAGTAAATTGCTTTTTATTATGTTTAGGTATTGGCTTTGAATTCCTGATCTCTCTAATACTTTTAACATGAAGGGATGTTATATTTTGTCAAATGCTTTTTCTGCATCTAAGGAGATTATTATGTGACTTTTTTCTTTGAGTTTGCCTATGTGGTGGATTACATAAATGGATTTTTGTATATTGAACTAACCTTGCATCCCTGGGATGAAACCTACTTGATAGTAGTAAATGATGGTTTTGTTGTGTTCTTGGATATGGTTTGTAAGATTTTTACTGAGTATTTTAGCATCGATATTCATAAGCAAGATTGGTCTGAAGTTATCCGTTTTAGTAGGGTCCTTGTGTGTTTTAGCTATCAGTGTGATTGTGGCTTCATAGAATGAATTAGGCAGTGTTCCTTCTGTTTCTATTTTATTGAATAGTTTGAAGAATATCAGTTTCAATCTTCTTTGAAAGTCTGGTAGAATTCTGAAGTAAATCTATGTGGCCCTGTGCATTTTTTGGTTGAGAGGTTTTTAGTGGCTTCTTCTATTTCCTTATGGGATAGGGACCTGTTTAGATAGTTTACCTGCTCTTCATTTAACTTTGGTATGTGGTATCTATCTAAAAAACCATCTACATTTTCCAGTTTTGTTGAGTATAGGCTTGTAACAGGACCTGATCATTTTTTTGAATTTCCTCTGTTTCTGTTGTTATGTCTCCCTTTCATTTCTGATTTTTTAAAATTTGGATACTGCCTCTGGGCCATACTTTAGTTTGGCTAGGTATTTACCTAGCTTGCTGATTCTCTCAAAGAATCAGCTTTTAGTTTTGCTGATTCTTTGTATTGGTCTCTTTGCTTCTATTTGGTTGATTTTAGCCCTGGGTTTGACTATTTCCTGCTTTCTACTCCTCTTGTGTGAGTTGGTTTCTTTGTTCTAGATTTCTCATGTAGGCTGTTAAGTTGCTAGTGTAAGATCTCTCCAGTTTCTTTACCAGTGCATTTTAGTGCTATGAATTTTCCTCTTAGCACTGCTATCACTGTGTCCCATGAGTTTGAGCATGATGAGTCAACATTTTCATTAAATTCTAGGAAGTCTTTAACGTCTTTCTTTCTTTCATCCCTGACCAATTTATCTTTGAGTAGAGAGTTGTTAAGTTTCAAATGGTATATGAGATTTTTGTTCTTTTGCTATAATTGAAAACCAACTTTAAGCCATGAAAGTCTGATAGTATGCATGGGTTTATTTCAATCTTCTTGTACAGGTTGAGGGTTGTTTTGTGATCAATTATATGGTTGATTTTGGAGAAGGTACAATAAGGTGCTGAAAAAAATGAGCATCTTTTGTTTTAGGATGAAATGTTCTGTAGCTACATGTTAAATCCACTTGATTTATAACCTCTATTAGTATCACTATGCCACTGTTTAGTTTCTGTTTCAATAACCTGTCCATTGGTGAGAGGAAGGTGTTGAAGTCTCCCACTATTATTGTATGGGGTTCAATGTGTGTTTTGAGCTTTAGTAAAGTTTCTTTTATGAATGTGGATGCCCTTGCATTTGGGGCATAGATGTTCAGAATTGGGACTTTCTCTTGGTGAATTTTCCCTTTGATGAATATGACGTGTCTTTCCCTCCTCAACACACTTGAAACCTTTTGGTTGAAAGTCTATTTTATTTGATATTAGAATGGCACCTCCAGCTTGTTTCTTGGGAACATTTGCTTAGAAGAACCTTTTCCACCATTTAACTCTGAGATAATATCTGTCTTTGTTATTGAGGTGTGTTCCTTGTCTGCAGGAAAATGTTGGATCTCTTTTGCATACCAATCTGTTAGCTTATGTCTTTTTTATAGGAGAGTTGAGTCCATTAATATTTAAAGATATTAAAGAGAGCTGACTGTTGGTTCCTGTTGTATTTGTTTGTTAGGTAGCTTTATATACCTGTGCTTCTCTCCTTTTGATTTTCTTGTGAGATGCTTAATTACTTTCGTTAATATAGGTATCGTCCTTGTATTTGAGTTTTCCTTCTAAAATCCTCCATAGAGTTGGATTGGTAGATAGATACTGTTTGAATTTGGTTTTGTCTAGAATATTTTGTTTTTTCCATGTATTTTAATTGAGTGTTTTGTTGGATATACTAGTCTTGGCTGGCATTTTGTTCTCTTAGAGTCTGCATGAACCTATGACCAGGCTCTTCAGACTTTCATATTCTCTGTTAAAAAGTCTGGTATAATTCTGATAGGTCTGCCTTTGCATGTTACTTGGCCCTTTCCCCTTGCAGCTTTTAATATTCTTTCTTCGTTCTGTGCATTTAGTATTTTGATTATTATGTGACAAGAGGATTTTCTTTTCTGGTCCCATTTGTTTTGTATTCTATAGGCTTCTTGTACCTTTGTGTCCATCTCTTTCTTTAGGTTGGGAAAGTTTTCTTCTTTGATTTTGTTGAAGATCTTTTGAGTTCCTTTGAGCTTGTAATCTTCTATCTACTTTATTACAATTATTCTTAGATTTGGTCTTTTCATTGTATCCTGAATTTCCCGGATATTGTGGGCTAGGAGTTTTTTTATGTTTTGAATTTTCTTTGACCATTGTATCAATCTCTTCTACAGTATTTTCTACACCAGAGATTCTCTCTTCTATCTCTTGTATTCTGTTGGTGATACATCTGTAATTTCTGACCTCTTTCCTAGGTGTTCCATTTCCAGGTTTGCCTCCATTTGTGTTTTCTTTATTGTTTCTACTTCCACTTTTAGGTCTTGGACTGCTTTATGCAATTCCTTCACCTGTTTGATTGTGTTTTCCTGTATTTCTTTAAGGGATTTATTTGTTTCCTCTTTAAGGGCTTCTACCTGTTTATTTGTGTTTTCCGGTATTTCTGTCAGTGAGTTATTTATATCCTCCTTAAAGGACTCTATTAACTTCATGAGATAAGATTTTAAGTCAACTTCCTGATTTTCAGATGTGTTGGTATGTTTAGGGCTGGCTGTGGTGGGTGAACTAGGTTCTGATGATGCCGACATATATTGGCTTCTGTTGCTTATGATCTCGTGCTTGACTCTTGCTATCTGGCTATCCCTAGTGTTTCCTGGTCTGGATGACTCTCTCTGGAGTCTGGCTCTTTTGTGCCTGAGTTGCAACAGGTGTCCTTGTAGGTCTGTGGCCCTGGATGTAGCATACCTCCTGTAGGACCTTCCATTTGGAGGGTATTCAAAGGGCAGAGAAGCTGCTGATTTGTTGCCCTGGCTACAGTAGATCTCCTGGGAGGCCTTCAAACTGCTTGGTCTTCAGAGGAGCAGTCAAATTGTTGTCCTGTGTGAGGTTGCTCTCCGAGGGGGAGAGGAGTCAATGAACTGTGGTTTCTGTTTCCTTGTGTGTAGTAGAACTCCAGGGAGGCTTCCAATCTTTTGGGTTAGTTGCTCTGCATGCCACAGAGCCCATGGGAGGTCTTCTGACTGTGGTGTCAATTGCCCCGTTGCTCTGTATACAGAGAAACCCCTGGGGTGCCTTCAAACTATGGTGTTTTGGGTGCAGTGGATCTCCTGAGATGTCTCTGATTGTGGTGTCAGATGCCCTGGGTGCAGCATATCTCCTGGAATGTCTCAGGATGTGATATCAAATGATCTGCACGCAGTGGTTATTCTGATATGCTTAAGAATATGATATCAAATGTTGTGAGTGCAGAGGATCCTCTGGTATGCCTCAGGATACAGTTTCTTTTGGGAAGAAGCCTAGCCAGCAGTCTGTTCCAGTAAAAAGGACCATGTAGAAGGGGATTGATATTTGGTGGTACTGGAGGAGAGGGGTGGGTCCCCGAGTCCTCTGGGCTCCCATTGGCAGCTGTGAGACTTTAGAGATGGGGACAGGTTCATACCAAATGCTCTGAGTGCAGCAGACCCTCTAGTGTGCCTCAGCATATAGGCTCAACTGAGGAGCAGACTAGCTAATAGTCCATACCTCACTTATAAATTCTTCTGTATATAGGTATTACTCAATCCATATAACCTAACGAAGATGTCTATATAATTTATAATGTCTCCTATGTCATTTAGGTCCTCCATTTTAAAATAATCAAAGCTTCTCATTGCATTTATATCTTAGTTATTGTTTTACTGCTGTGAAGAGACATCATTACCACAACATACAACATACAACAAAGACACATGCTCCACTATGTTCACAGCAGCCTTATTTATTATAGCCAGAAGCTAGAAAGAACCCAGATGCCCTTCAACAGAGGAATGGATACAGAAAATGTGGTACATCTACACAATGGAGTACTACTCAGCTATCAAAAATAATGACTTCATGAAATTCATAGGCAAATGGAAAGAACTAGAAAGTATAATACTGAGTGAGGTAACCCAATCACAGAAAAATACACATAGTATGCACTCACTAATAAGTGGATATTAGCCCAAAAGTTCGAATTACCCAGATATAATCCACAGATCACATGAAGTCCAAGAAGCATGGCCAAAGTGCAGATGCTTCACTCCTTCTTAAAAGGGGGAATAAAAATATTCGTAAGAGAGGATAAGGATGCAAAGTTTGGGGAATAGACTGAAGAAACAGCCACTCAGAGCCTGCCCCACATGTGGAGATATATATATATATATATATATATATATATATATATATATATATATATACCACCAACACTAGATAAGATTGACAAAGCTAAAAAGGGCATGCTGACAGGAACAGGATCTAGATGTCTCCTGCAAGACACTGCCAGAACATGTTAAATACAGAGGCAAATGCTAGCAGCAAACCATTGATCTGAGAACAGGACCCCCATTGGAGGAATTAGAGAAAGGATTAAAAGAGCTGAATCTGCTTGCAACCCCATAAGAACAACAATGCCAACTAACCAGTGCTCCTAAGGACTAAACCACTCCCAAAGACTGACCCATGCCTCCAGGTGCATATGTAGCAGAGGATGGCCTTGTTGGGCACCAAAGGAAGGAAAAATCCTTAGTCCTGCCATGGTTGGACCCCCAGTGTAAGGGAATGTCTGGGATTGTGGTAAGGGGGAGTGGATGGGGAGGGGAACACCCTTATAGAAGAAAAGAAGGGAGAGAGGATAGGATGCTTATGTCTGGGAAACCTGTAAAGTGAATAACATTTGAAATGTAAATTAAAAATCCAATTATAAAAAGTATATAATTGGGTGCATGCTCAATATATGATCAACATGGCAGGAAGCAGATACAGAAGACTGGAGTAATACCTGAGAATTTTACATCCTAGCCTACAGAAGCCAGGAAGATAGGTAGGTAGATAGATAGATAGATAGATAGATAGATAGATAGATAGATAGATAGAGATATTGATATAGATAGATAGAGAGATACATAGATACATAGATAGAGATAGATATTGATATAGATAGATAGATACATACATACATAGATACATAGATAGATACATAGATACATAGAGATAGATATTGATATAGATAGATAGATAGATAGATAGATAGATAGATAGATAGATACATAGGAAATACATAGATACATAGATAGATACATAGATAGATAGATACATAGAGATAGATATTGAGATAGATAGATAGATAGATAGATAGATAGATAGATAGATAGATAGATAGATAGATAGATAGATAGATAGAAAGAGAGAGGGAGGAAAGGGGAGAGTCTGTGGGTGTGTGTGAAGAGGGTGGGCTGTTTCCTCCTTTGCTTCTTCTTCTTCTTCTTCTTCTTCTTCTTCTTCTTCTTCTTCTTCTTCTTCTTCTTCTTCTTCTTCCTCCTCCTCCTCCTCCTCCTCCTCCTCCTCCTCCTTCTTCCTCCTCCTCCTTCTTCAATATAATAATTTTTGTCCTTTTTTTTGCCTAGATTTTACTCTTTGTTAAATACTTCCCTGATTTCCACACACTTTCCAGTCACAAGGCATTTCTTTTCCCCATTGTATGGACCACATTGATATTTTACTTTTTAGGTGCAGTTACTGAGTTTGATTCTCTTAGTGAATTTTTCTGTTCACAGTAATAATTCTACCACCTAGACCATTAACATAGATACATAATTTGCTTGTATAGGATACATAAATATCCCCAAATCCCTGGAGTATAAAGCAGGTTAACTTATCTCAGATTTAAAGACATGAAATCAAGGTAAATACCTGTACCAATGTTATTATATATAATAGATATGCAAATATAAAAAAGAAGTTTGAGAAAGAACATAGCTATCTATTCTCATCTATGTTATGATATTCCTTTATAACTTTCATTAGACTTTATTGTTCTCATTTTATTGAGGCATATGATACAAGAAAGATTAACTAGCGATTTGCTAGTCCTAGACTGCTTAAACAGATCTAATTATCTCCAAGTTCACCATCTTTCCATTAATTGATGAGTGAGCTACTATAGCAACACAACTATGACTCCTTCTCACATACTCTTCAGCCTCTATACTCTCTCGTCTGAACATTCCATGATATAGAAACTGCAAATTTGAACCAATCTTAGGCTCCTATCCTCCTAATTATGTTCTCCCTTTTCCCCCATAAGTACAGTCACCATTTAAATGCTTCTGCAATTTTTGATTACCACTCTTACAATATGCCAGATGCTATCTCATTTAAATTATGCCCACCCACTTGCAGGTGCAAATTGCGGGCCAACGTTGAGCAAATTTGGAGCTAAGTATGTGTGCATTTTCATTCCATCTATGTGCGTGGCCCAATGTAAGTCATCTTCTTCAGTTTTATTCTGATTCAGTCTTGCCTAGCAGAATTTTGAAAAGTTCTGAATATTAAAACTATGTCTTCCATTTTATAGAATTTTTAAAAAAATCTTCATCATTTAGGTAGATAAGATTTTCAAGACAATAACAAAAGAGTGACCTTGTACATTTTGTTCAAATAAATGTGGTGTGGGTCTAATCTGTTATATGAGTTTATGAAAATATCTTGTGAATTATGATAATAAATTATTAGGCATCTATAAGCAAGTCAATCTCTGTAATCTTGCAGTTAATCTTTGTTTACTTTGAGAACATTTGTTCATAGGTATATTTATGTTCATTCTCCTATGCTATTGTCTAAAAATACAAAAAAACATGCAACTTTGTGTAATATTTTCAATGTGTACTGGCTTTGGAAAGAAAGGGCCTAGTGAAAAAGGAAGTCCATAGAATGTCTCTACTAAGGAAATGCACAACTTAGAAAATAGTCGGGTCACTCTTCACAGCCTCTAAGAAAGTGCTATGTTTCATCACATCTCAGATGTAGTCATTTGTTTAACATTTTAGATAGTACTAAGAGAGAGATTAAATCAGTGCACATTACAATGCAGATTAGTATTTTATTTATTTGGTGAGTTAATATTATAGATCAAACTAACATTTTCACTCATTTTACATCAAAGAGGAAATAGTAAGTTGGTAAAGGCACTCATAAAAATTGGTTTTGTTCAATCTGACTCCTCCAAATCACAATGTTTCCAATTATTGTATTTAAGTAAGAATAGCATCTCCTAGGACATCCAAGGAATTATTGATATTTAATTTTGAATTCTCTAAAGAATCTACTACTTGCGTCTCCAGCCTATCTTGTAAACATCAGTTTATTTAGTTCCCTGGACTTGATTTTGCTGTTCTCTTGAGCTTCACAAAGGAATTTATGAAATATCCCTTGAAGCAGTATGAAGTCTCTCTCTCTCTCTCTCTCTCTCTCTCTCTCTCTCTCTCTCTCTCTCTCTCTCTCTCTCTCTCTCCCTGACAAGTAGTTCAAATGTCCTATTAGTTGTGTTTGTAGAATGGTAACAGAATAGGTCAATTTCACCAGGATGCTTGTTGCATATAGAAGAATTGGACTGAAAGAACTCTTTCCACTTTTATCACTTGCAGAGAGAAGAAACTGCCACAAGGAAGCCATCTTCCCTCTAGATAAAGATCCCAACATCTTATAAGGACAGAGAATGGATACAGGTTTGGTCTCAAACAGACAAGGTTAAAATGAATTGTTTCTTTTGCTTTCTCACATAGCTAAGTTACTGAACACAACTGTCTCTCTTTTTGCAACCTTGTTCAGAAACATGGACACTTAGCCTCTTCTTTTGAACTTCATCTCTGAGGAGACTATAGAAGTCATGTTTTTCCAAGTGTCTTCTTAATTTATCTATTACTGATTGAATTCGCAGTCTTATGAAAAATGATAGAAGAGTAGAGAATCAATTTGTTTCCCCTACTTTTTCCTGTCATTTCATGAAACTTAAAGTCCAAAGGTTCTGAAAGGGCTGGCAGAACTCACTTCTATTTCTTGGATCTTGACAATTCTAAAGTATCAGCATTTTACAAAACTGAAACCACACAAACACACACACACACACACACACACACACACACACACACACACCGTATCACACCATAAACACAGTCCTACACAAGTACAAGCAAACATACACAGTAAACCTGCTTTTTAAAGAAAAAACCCTCTGTTATATGAATAGCAATGTACAAATGGCTAATGTTACACCTGGTTTTACAACATGGTTGCATTCATTATCAGATACCTGTTCCTACCACCCAAACATGAGCATCCCTGGACCATGAACTCCTGTGCTATACGTTTTTATTTTTGAGTTGGGAGACTTAATGACGGCACTCCTAGTTATTAGAGCCTAGACCTCCTCATACATAGGAGATATGTATGTCTCCTCATCCTGCCTTCCTCATAATATATTTTAATTTCTCAGCCTGAGTAGTTGAAGAAATACTAAGTTCTCTTTCATACAGAAGGAAGTTCACAGATAACACTTACCAATTATAAAATAGTCATTTTGAAAGATGTTCTACATAGGTTTCTTACAAATTTAAATAACAAATGCAGTAAATTAACTGGACAGTTGTTTGTTTAAAGAAGTTATCCTAAAGTGTTAGATTTTCATGTAACTAAAATTTTAGATACTGTGTTAAGCCCCACCCCCACTTATTCACTTCCTGTCATTTGGCCACATGCTACTCTTATCCACTATGCTTTCTTGTCCTTCTCTTTTATTTTTTATACTATCTTCCCCTCTTGGGACCCACTTCCTTTATCATCAAGCCCTTCTTCATGCTTATGCTTATTCAAATGCAAATCACCCACTGTTTCATTTTGTATTTGATGTCTGTTGCCACCTTAAGTGACTATGTGCACCTCTTGGGGGAAAAAGCCTAAATTAATAAAATCCCTTGGGCCTGACAGATGAAGTGTCTTGATCACAGTCAGAATTTAAAGCTTTTGCAGAAATAGACAATAAAGACAAAGGAGAAATTTGGGGAGTTGTCTTAATGTTTTCCTATAGAAGTGAAGTGTTGTACAGGAAATACCAGCCACTGTAACGGAGGTAGAAGAGGCGGGGTTCATTTTAGTTCATAGTCACCATCATAATGCTTTACTTGGTCTTGAAAAAAAAACTTTCAGCAGCTAACTTCACATTTTTAAAGGAAAAATTATCTTAAGAGTATTCAAGAACTGGAAGAGCTTGAAGGGGCTCGAGACCCCATATATACAACAATGCCAAGCAACCAGAGCTTCCAGGGACTAAGCCACTACCTAAAGACTATGCATGGACTGACCCTGGACTCTGACCTCATAGGTAGCAATGAATATCCTAGTAAGATCACCAGTGGAAGGGGAAGCCCTTGGTCCTGCCAAGACTGAACCCCCAGTGAACTAGACTGTTGGGGGAGGGTGGCAATGGGGGGAGGGTTGGGAGGGGAACACCCATAAGGAAGGGGAGGGGGGAGGGGGATGTTTGCCCGGAAACCGGGAAAGGGAATAACACTCGAAATGTATATAAGAAATACTCAAGTTAAGAAAAAAAAAAGAGTATTCACACCTGTATTTAGGGGTTGATTGGCATGGAACCTATCTTAACTATAAAGAAGATAGGATTATTTGTCATAGTGCTTTATATATCTGTAGGACTGCACAAAAATGGTTATATTTAAAAAGTTTTGTCATGGTGAGCACATGTAACTTCATTATTTCAGAGGCCAGAAGAGGAAGGTGGTATGTTTCAAGATGAAATGTCTCAAAACAAGCAAATGAACACTTACAAGAACATATCCATGCATTTTATGAGCTACATGTGTCATGGTATTTTATCCAACCATAAGGAAAGGAAATTTACATCTCCATTTTTTTCTAAAAGATTTTCTGATCTCTTTCTAATCTTTCTACTTCTCTGCTTCTGAGTACATGTATATTTCAGTTAATAAATATATGTGCACATGCGATTATCTGATGTGCATACATTTAGATGCGGAGAATTGAATCTTACCTCAGCAGGGTCATTCTTGTATCATGAGCAGTCTACATCTTTCCTCTATGGCAGAGTTATTACTTAAAAGATTGCCATTGTAGCTGTAAAAGGCACAGAAGAATGAAATAGAGAAAGCCTGAGTCAGGACTGTGAGAATTAGTAATTTCTAATCTCAACACATTATTGCAACTGTGTTCTTTTCTTTCTTTCCTAAAAGCTGAGTATAAAAAAATGTAGCTAATTGAGGGTTTCATTACTTAGAGTTTTATTGCTTATAAATAATGGTGCCATAAGAATACACAAATTATTCAGCAAATAGAAAGTATAATTATTTTATGCCTCATTGGAAGATAGAAGTATCAAGGATGGTCTCCAGGGATCCAAACATGCTTGAATATTATTATTCACCATATTCATTAAACACTGAGTGAAAAATGGAAATGAGTGCACAACCAAATCTATAATAAAAAGTTGTTAGACGTGAAAGATAATAAATCAGCTCGATCAAAATTGCAAATGGATAAGGACAGCTGGGGAAATTATTCAGATGAGAAAAAGATGAGTGTTAATAGAAAGAACAGAAAAATAATGAATCTGAAGGAAAATTATACCTGGCATAAGAAGTTGAGAAGTTGAGATCATAAGTAATGATCAGGAACCCAATTATAGAGTATATTTTGATAAACTGAACAAAAGAAAACAAAAAAACCCAATATTCTCAGGTCAGGAATATGACAAAAGAGCTAATGATATTACAATTTCCCTAAATTTAACAAATGGTAAAGAAAGAAAAATATAATACCCATTTAACCAAATCATAAAATTTGTGTATAGCTTAGTGGAGTTTAAGCAAGTTAAACAATTTGAGGACAAAGTAACATTTGCAGCAAATGCTAACCAATCATCCTGAGATGACTGAAAAAATCTGTCTGAAGACCTTGAATTCCCTGACTTATACCCAATCATACAGATTAGCTTGTAGTTTCTCTGTCTTTGAGATTTCTCTGTTTTTCTTCTATTCTTTTATTTTTCTCTTATACTTTACATCCCAAGCACATTTTCACCTCTCTCCACCCCTCTCATTTCTCCCTGACCTCTCTTCTGTTGTAACTCCACTCTTCCTCCATTTCCCTTCAGAAAAGAGCAAGCCATTGAGTTTTCTCCTCAGTGCTCTTCTTGTACATTTCTTCTGAGACTCTAAACTCCAGTGTTTCATTGTAGACTTATTCCTTTAATTTATATTGAACTAGTTAGGATTTTACTGCTGTAAACAGATACTATGACTAAGGTAATTCTTATAAGGACAACATTTAATTGGGGCTGGCTTGCAGGTTCAGAGGTTGAGTCCATTATCATCAAGGCAGGAACATAGTGATATCCAGGCAGGCATGGTGCAGGAGAAGCTGAAAGTTCTACATCTTCATCTGAAGGCTGCTAGCAGAATGCTGGCTTCCAGGAAGCTACAGTGCAGATCTTAAAGGCCACGCCCACAGTGACACACCTCTTCCAACAAGACCACACCTACTCCAAAAAAGGCTAAACCTCCAAATAGTGCCACTCTCTGGGCCAAGCATATTCAAACCATGACATTCCACTCCCTGGTTCACATAGTCTTGTTCAAACACATGAATCTATGGGGGCCATATCTAGCCATAGCATAATTTAAAAAGTACATTTAATTCAACTTTCAAAGTCCCCACAGTCTAAAGTAGTATCCAAAGACTGCCCCACCTGGGAGATCCATCCCATATACAGACACCAAACCCAAACAATATTGCAGATGCCAAGAAGTGCATAGTGACAGGAGTCTGATATAGCTGTCTCCTGAGAGGCTGTGCCAGAGTCTTACAAATACAGAGAGGTGGATGCTTACAGCCAACCACTGGACCAAGAACTGGGTCCCCAATAGAGGAGTTAGAGACAGGACTGAAGGAGCTAAATGGGTTTGCAACCCCATAAAGACAACAATACCAACCAACCTGAGCTCCCAGGGACTAAACCACCATTCAAAGAGTACACATGGACAGACCCATGGCTCCAGCTGCATATGTAGCAGAGGATGGTCTTCTTTGACATCAATGGGAAGAGAGGCCCTTGGTCCTCTCAAGGCTCAGTGTAGGGGAATGTCATCGTGGGGAGGTGGGAGGAAATGGGTGAGTGGGTGGGTGGGTGAGGAAGCACCCTCATAGAAGCAGGGGGAGCAGGGATGGGATAGCAGATTCCTGGAAAGGAACTGAGAAAGGGGATAACATTTAAAATATAAATAAAAATATTATTTTGAGTAAAAAAGAAAAAAAGAAAGAAAGAAAGAGAGAAAGAAAGAAAGAAAGAAAGGAAGGAAGGAAGGAAGGAAGGAAGAAAGAAAAAAAGAAAAATCAGCCTGAAAGAACAGGCCATTTAGGGCCAGCTAGACATCTCAGCCAGTAAAATCAGCTGCCACCAAACCTGATAATTTGAGTTTATTCCCTAGGACCCACATGAAGGAAGGAGAGAATCATCATTCTAAAGCTGTCCTCTGACCTCTACAAATGTGCCTGGGCACATATATATGTACATGCACATAGAAAACATGTAAATAAATGTGATAAAAATGCAAAACAGGTCCAAAGTTCAAAATCTCTTCTGAGATCGATCCAATCACTTAACTGTAATCTCCAAATCAAGACAAGAAAACATCTGGGCAAACTCCAAAAACTCTGCATCTCCCTGTCTGATGTCAAAGCAGTTTTCAGATCTCCAACTCCTTTTTCATCTTTGTTGACTGTAACAAACTTTCTTTCCTGGGATGTTTCCACTCTCTGTTTACAGCATTCCTCAGAAGATACTCTGTGGCTCTCGCATCTCAAAAATATTGGAGTCTCCAAGGCAACTTCAATGTTACAGCTTCTTGTTTCAGTGACTGAGGTCTACACATGATCTTCTGGGCTCCTCCAAAGGCCTGGCATCACTTCTCCAGCTCTGCCCCCTGTAGTACTCTAAGATCAGGTTAATCCACTCCAAGGTTGCTGTTCCTGGTGATCATGCCGCGGTGCTGGCATCTAAATAAGCTGGGGTCTTCCAATGCAACTAGGCTTCACCAATAGTCTCTCATAGGCTCTCTTCATGGTGCCAAGCCTCAAATCCTCTGCATGACCCCTTCAGTCCTGGGCCATCAACTGCAACTGAGGCTGCACCTTCACCAATGGCCTTCCATGGCCTCTCACAGTGCCAAGCCTCAGCTTCTCTACATGACACCTTCATGCTTTCAAAACCAAAACACCTGGGTGACTCTTAGACATTACCAAGTCCAGCTGAAGCATGAGGTCCAACCATGGCTATCTCTACACAGCTTCTTTGCATTGTCAGAAAATGCTTCCCAGAAAATTTCACCTCATTGACCCTGGTCTCTTCTTCATCTCTGCTAATTTCTTAGCTCCGGGTGAACAGCATCAATTGTCCCAGTAGTCCTTTTGATTTTTCACACTAAAGCCAGAGCCATATGGCCAAAGCAGCAGAGTTCTGCTACTTGAGGGAGCATGTCCCCTTGTTGTATTATATTGTTACTAGATTTCTGTTTTCCAGCTCCTTTACTGCCTAAGCTGGGGTTTGACACGGAGCTTGCTATGTAGATTGACCTTGAACCAGAGATCTGCATGCTTGCTGCCTGGATATTTAACTGGGTAGAATCTTTCCTCAAAGTTCCACTTCATTAATCTACTATCTCCTAGACCACAGGATTCAGCTCCATTTCACTTCTTGGTGCATCTTTAATACTCAAAGCATGTATTAAATATTTTTCCTTTCTAAGCTTGCTATGCTTGTTCAAAATGTTCTTCGTGAGACTTAACCAGAGAACAACATCTCTGTTGGGCTCTTTTGAGACTTCCTTGTCAGTACAATGAGCATAAATGTCTTTACCTTAGCCTCTCATAGACTCTTCAGACAAGGGCAAAAAGCAGTCACATTCTTCAACAAAATACCATAAAAACAGTCTCTATGCAATATACTGAAACTATTCTCCTCTGAAACTTCTTAGGCCAGGTCTGCACAGTTCAAATTACCCTCAGCATCAAAGTCTGCTATATAACTACTAAGGTAACCCATTAAGCCCCATTTAAAGCATTCTGCTGATTTCAAAATGCAAAATCCCCAAATCTATTGTTCCAACCAAAAGCATGATCAGGGCTATCACAGTAATACCCTTGTCCCTGGTACCAACTTTTGTCTTAATTAGGGTTTTACTGCTGTGAACAGAAACCATGACCAAGGCAATTCTTTTTTTTTTCTTTCTTTTTTTTATTATTATTATTATTAACTTGAGTATTTCTTATATACATTTCGAGTGTTATTCCCTTTCCCAGTTTCCGGGCAAACATCCCCCTCCCCCCTCCCCTTTCTTATCGGTGTTCCCCTCCCCACCCTCCCCCCATTGTCCCCCTCCCCCCAACAGTCTAGTTCACTGGGGGTTCAGTCTTAGCAGGACCCAGGGCTTCCCCTTCCACTGGTGCTCTTACTAGGATATTCATTGCTACCTATGAGGTCAGAGTCCAGGGTCAGTCCATGTATAGTCCTTAGGTAGTGGCTTAGTCCCTGGAAGCTCTGGTTGCTTGGCATTGTTGTACATATGGGGTCTCGAGCCCCTTCAAGCTCTTCCAGTTCTTTCTCTGATTCCTTCAACGGGGGTCCTATTCTCAGTTCAGTGGTTTGCTGCTGGTATTCGGACCAAGGCAATTCTTATAAGGACAGCATTTAATTGGGGCTGGCTTACAGGTTCAGAGGTTGAGTCCATTATCATCAAGACAGGAACATGGAGGCATCCAGGCAGGCACAGTACAGGAGAAATTGAGAGTTCTACATCTTCAGCTGAAGGTTGCTAGCCAAATACTGGCTTCCAGGAAACTAGGTAGTGTTTCTTAAAGCCCACACCCATAGTGACACATCTATTAAATCAAGGCCAAACCTCCAAACAGTACTACTCCCTGGGCCAAAAATATACAAACCATGACAATGAGTAATTCTACAGCTCATAATTTTTACTAAAGAATTCGCTATTATCAACCCTGGATGCATTACACACTCACCATGAAAAAAAGCAAGCCATCTACAAGTTCATGAAATTTTACATTGCTTTTTGCATTATAATGACAATTCTTCTGTCAAGTGCTTACAATATTAAGAAAAAAACTTTTGAAATATCATAATAAGGTGGAAGAGTTGCTTCGAGACATGTAGAAAACATAGAGAATCATTCCAGTTCTGACCAGTTTGTTTTGATCTTGCAAAGCCTCCTCTTCTCTCTGGTATTGACAAGAGTCTCATCAGTAGATGGATGTTGCAAAATTATAAGTATTTCCTGAAATTATATGGTCAGTGTTATGAATATTAATCATGTATATCCATTCATATCAGTCAAAGGAGCACATACAATGCCTTCCCAGCTTACATGCAGAGATTTTTTGTCCTGTAATAAAATCTACTTGTTTTTATAAAACAAAATGTCAGACTGCCCTTCCAAACTTCAACATAATAAAGCATTTACATCTAATACACCTTTGTCATTCGCGTGATCCCAGTCCTGTAACAAAATAACTTAGAAAAAGTGGGTTAAGTAGAACATACATTTATTTGTCATGGGCTTCCAGGCTCGGAAAGAAAGAGAACTGACTCTAGCTTGGGTTGATTCTAGCCTACTATCTAACTACCTTTCAATGTACGCCCACAGCACAAATACAGACAAACCTATTCACAGAGAAGCAGAAAGAGAGTTTGAGAGAGAGAGAAGGAGACAGAGACAGACATGGAAATTGAGAGAAGAGGGGCTAATTTACTTTGGGTTCTTCCTGGTCCTTTAAACTTAATTACTTCCCAGGAGTCCCACGGTCCTATTCAGAGTCAGGGCTTCCATCGTCCTTAAAAGGACTCAACTTTTTCAATCCATAACCCTAGATTAATTGTCTAATCCTTCCTTAGCTTTGTTTTAAGACAAATTCTGTTTTCTTGAATTTCTCTCTGTCATATTCTCTTGGAGTGTCTGTTTTGTTTACTCTCCCTTCCCATCCTGCAAAATTGTTTGTCACTATAACCAAAGGTAATGAATTTAAATACCTCTGATACATCATAGGTACCATCCCTGCCCATTCCCTGTGTTTTGAGTTAGGAAAGAGGATGCTTGCTTTCCTGCCATTCCCCTAAGTCAGGAGAAAAACTTTAGTATTCTCTGCAGTTTCCTCCCTTTTATAAATGGCATTTCTTCCTGTACTGTGCTCTGCCGAAGTCCCAGAAGCACTTACTAATTCTGAATCCTCTCTTGGGTGATTCTCTGAATTGGAAATTCTGACCTTGAGGCTGCACTGATAGATCACTTCTTGTGGGCTGTGATTCTGTGACTATGTTGAATTCCAGAGAACAGCATCTTCCCTTTGCTCTGGAAGACTCATTCATCTCAGGGGCTTTGCTTCCCTTTTTCTCATGGGAGTCATTTCATGTGTGTGTACTCTCTGGGCACTGAATCTGAATAGAAACATATGGCTGATAATATGCACAGAGTGCTTTATGTAGCAAAATGCAAGGCAGGCCAGAGGAAAAGCACGAATCAAGGAGTGATCTCAGTCAGGAAGTTTCATGATGCACCATGTGTGAGAATAGATTGTAAAGGAAATGTAATTCATAGAAATGAAGGCTTATCTTGAGATAGTAATACAAATTACATGATTGTTTATAATATCCTAATTCTATTAAGTCTTATTTTGACAACTTATTAAGATCATCTACTTAAATAAAATCTACCAACATACAAAATAGTCCATTGTTTTTGACTTATAGGACAAGAATCTAAATTATAAGGATGCCAAAATTCTGAGCATGTGAGAAAGGGCAAGGATATGCATTCATCAGGATATTTCTATTCAGAAAGATAGAATAATTTAATAATTATTTCTAGACAGTGGAAAATATTCCAGTTAGGAAAAGCAATGATCCTGAATGGTTTCCATTGCTAAAGGTAGAAAAATAAAACCAATTATGCCAACCATTGTAGCTAACATTGGTTTGTTGTGAAACCAACACATAAAATTAGGACAGCATGGGGAATTCTTCTATTCCTAGGCTCATGGACACACATTGAAGACCTTGATAAAGCTATTTTCAAAAGTCTGTACTTTGCTGACTCTGCTCTAGAAGTACACATTTGAGAAGACATGCAATAAATTATGGATTGTTTTAAGGCTCGGTGTAATACAGCACAATGACAGTCATACCAGAAGTCAAGGCCTTGCTGGGCTAATCCTATCCTTGCTGCAGCTCTCTTCTGACCTATAGTGCTCAGAGCTGTCACTGACCAATTTTAGTACCATAGCTCACCATCAGTGTCTATGACGCTGTGCTAGATTTATGAACAGACTCCGTATTAAAAAAAAGATTCCCTAAAAAACGAGGGAACACCATTATAATATAAAACCCACAGAGCTAAGCCATGCTGGGAAAAATCTCAAGAGTAAAACAAAATAAAAGAAAGATAAGGAAGAACCAATAAGTCACCAACGAGTCTCGGCGATTGTGCATTGCTACAGTAACAACGAGAGATTTTATCATCGGTAAAGGAATATTTACTAATTTACTATCACCCTAGAGTTAATGGCTCTATCATACTTTTGTTTTTACAATTATTGATTCCACTGGTAGTTACAAATATGATATATTAGTTAATGCAGTCGATGACATTATTTCTCGTGAATGGGGAAAGCCAAAACAAACTGATTCAGTTTGAGTCAACTCAAACTGTGTAGTAGCACAACTTTAGATGTGTTCAGATGTACATTCAAGTTGAGAGACTTAGAACACTAATGGGAGTTCATCATTCATAATTTGTTTTTGTCCTCAAGAGCTAATTTGAGGCAACCATTCTGAACCTCAAGTAACAGTAGATGTTAGCCGATGACATTGAGACCATGTTTCATAAAGACTGAATATCAGACTGAATATAAGTAAAGATATACTTTATTAGACAAACTCATGAGCAGTATTGAGCTGTAGTAAAACCAGCACGCAAGCACGTATCTCACTGTAGTTGTGAGTTCAGTGAGAGGTTGAAATGTCACCTGTGTCAGGGTCACATATGTTGCTAAAACTAAGTCAACAATCAATGTCCCAAAATTCAAAGATTAAGACTGAGGACATTTGGCACACCCATGAAGCTGAAGTAGTTTTACCACATGAAAATGACATGTTGCTGACTAGTTAAAACAGCAGCAGTTTTATTTACATGGTAAAATGAGAAGCAATGGTGATTTACACAGTGTGGGATTAACAACCCTTGCTTCAGCTTCCAGAAAAGTAAAACAATGTTACCTACCTTGTAGAGAGTTGGGGTAAGATTTATTGAAAAGCACATTGCATTTCCTCTGAATCTGTAGTTATGTCTCCCTTTTCATTTCTGATTTTGTTAATTTGGACGCACTCTCTGTGTCCTCTCGTTAGTCTGGCTAAGGGTTTATCTATCTTGTTGATTTTCTCAAAGAACCAACTTTTGGTTCTGTTGATTCTTTCTATGGTCCTTTTTGTTTCTACTTGGTTGATTTCAGCTCTGAGTTTGATTATTTCCTGCCTTCTACTCCTCCTGGGTGTATTTGCTTCTTTTTGTTCTAGAGCTTTTAGGTGTGCTGTCAAGCTGCTGACATATGCTCTTTCCTGTTTCTTTCTGCAGGCACTCAGCGTTATGAGTTTTCCTCTTAGCACAGCTTTCATTGTGTCCCATAAGTTTGAGTATGTTGTATCTTCATTTTCATTAAATTCTAAAAAGTTTTTAATTTCTTTCTTTATTTCTTCCTTGACCAGGTTATCATTGAGTAGAGCATTGTTCAATTTCCACGTATATGTGGGCATTCTTCCCTTATTGTTATTGAAGACCAGTTTTAGGCCGTGGTGGTCCGATAGCACGCATGGGATTATTTCTATCTTTCTGTACCTGTTGAGGCCCGTTTTTTGACCAATTATATGGTCAATTTTGGAGAAAGTACCATGAGGAGCTGAGAAGAAGGTATATCCTTTTGCTTTAGGATAGAATGTTCTATAAATATCCGTTAAGTCCATTTGGCTCATGACTTCTCTTAGTCTGTCGACATCACTGTTTAATTTCTGTTTCCATGATCTGTCCATTGATGAGAGTGGGGTGTTGAAATCTCCCACTATTATTGTGTGAGGTGCAATGTGTGTTTTGAGCTTTAGTAAGGTTTCTTTTACATATGTAGGTGCCCTTGTATTTGGGGCATAGATATTTAGGATTGAGAGTTCATCTTGGTGGATTTTTCCTTTGATGAATATGAAGTGTCCTTCCTTATCTTTTTTGATGACTTTTAGTTGGAAATTGATTTTATTTGATATTAGAATGGCTACTCCAGCTTGCTTCTTCTGACCATTTGCTTGGAAAGTTGTTTTCCAGCCTTTTACTCTGAGGTAGTGTCTGTCTTTGTCTCTGAGGTGTGTTTCCTGTAGGCAGCAGAATGCAGGGTCCTCGTTGCGTATCCAGTTTGTTAATCTATGTCTTTTTATTGGGGAGTTGAGGCCATTGATATTGAGAGATATTAAGGAATAGTGGTTATTGCTTCCCGTTATATTCATATTTGGATGTGAGGTTATGTTTGTGTGATTTCATTCTCTTTGTTTTGTTGCCAAGACGATTAGTTTCTTGCTTCTTCTAGGGTATAGCTTGCCTCCTTATGTTGGGCTTTACCATTTATTATCCTTTGTAGTGCTGGATTTGTAGAAAGATATTGTGTAAATTTGGTTTTGTCATGGAATATCTTGGTTTCTCCATCAATGTTAATTGAGAGTTTTGCTGGATACAGTAACCTGGGCTGGCATTTGTGTTCTCTTAGGGTCTGTATGACATCAGTCCAGGATCTTCTGGCCTTCATAGTTTCTGGCGAGAAGTCTGGTGTGATTCTGATAGGTCTCCCTTTATACGTTACTTGACGTTTTTCCCTTACTGCTTTTAATATTCTTTCTTTATTTTGTGCGTTTGGTGTTTTGACAATTATGTGACGGGAGGTGTTTCTTTTATGGTCCAATCTATTTGGAGTTCTGTAGGCTTCTTGTATGTCTATGGGTATCTCTTTTTTTAGGTTAGGGAAGTTTTCTTCTATGATTTTGTTGAAGATATTTACTGGTCCTTTGAGCTGGGAGTCTTCACTCTCTTCTATACCTATTATCCTTAGGTTTGATCTTCTCATTGAGTCCTGGATTTCCTGTATGTTTTGGACCAGTAGCTTTTTCAGCTTTACATTATCTTTGACAGTTGAGTCAATGATTTCTATGGAATCTTCTGCTCCTGAGATTCTCTCTTCCATCTCTTGTATTCTGTTGGTGAAGCTTGTATCTACAGCTCCTTGTCTTTTCTTTTGCTTTTCTATATCCAGGGTTGTTTCCATAACTCCTAAGGAAATAGAAGCAGTCATTAAAGGTCTCCCAACCAAAAAGAGCCCAGGTCCAGACGGGTTTAGTGCAGAATTCTATCAAACCTTCATAGAAGACCTCATACCAATATTATCCAAACTATTCCACAAAATTGAAACAGATGGAGCACTACCGAATACCTTCTACGAAGCCACAATTACTCTTATACCTAAACCACACAAAGACACAACAAAGAAAGAGAACTTCAGACCAATTTCCCTTATGAATATCGATGCAAAAATACTCAATAAAATTCTGGCAAACCGAATTCAAGAGCACATCAAAACAATCATCCACCATGATCAAGTAGGCTTCATCCCAGGCATGCAGGGATGGTTTAATATACGGAAAACCATCAATGTGATCCATTATATAAACAAACTGAAAGAACAGAACCACATGATCATTTCATTAGATGCTGAGAAAGCATTTGACAAAATTCAACACCCCTTCATGATAAAAGTCCTGGAAAGAATAGGAATTCAAGGCCCATACCTAAACATAGTAAAAGCCATATACAGCAAACCAGTTGCTAACATTAAACTAAATGGAGAGAAACTTGAAGCAATCCCACTAAAATCAGGGACTAGACAAGGCTGCCCACTCTCTCCCTACTTATTCAATATAGTTCTTGAAGTTCTAGCCAGAGCAATCAGACAATAAAAGGAGATCAAGGGGATACAGATTGGAAAAGAAGAGGTCAAAATATCACTATTTGCAGATGACATGATAGTATATTTAAGTGATCCCAAAAGTTCCACCAGAGAACTACTAAAGCTGATAAACAACTTCAGCAAAGTGGCTGGGTATAAAATTAACTCAAATAAATCAGTTGCCTTCCTCTATACAAAAGAGAAACAAGCCGAGAAAGAAATTAGGGAAACGACACCCTTCATAATAGACCCAAATAATATATAGTACCTCGGTGTGACTTTAACCAAGCAAGTAAAAGATCTGTACAATAAGAACTTCAAGACACTGAGGAAAGAAATTGAAGAAGACCTCAGAAGATGGAAAGATCTCCCATGCTCATGGATTGGCAGGATTAATATAGTAAAAATGGCCATTTTACCAAAAGCAATCTACAGATTCAATGCAATCCCCATCAAAATACCAATCCAATTCTTCAAAGAGTTAGACAGAACAATTTGCAAATTCATCTGGAATAACAAAAAACCCAGGATAGCTAAAGCTATCCTCAACAATAAAAGGACTTCAGGGGGAATCACTATCCCTGAACTCAAGCAGTATTACAGAGCAATAGTGATAAAAACTGCATGGTATTGGTACAGAGACAGACAGATAGACCAATGGAATAGAATTGAAGACCCAGAAATGAACCCACACACCTATGGTCACTTGATTTTTGACAAAGGAGCCAAAACCATCCAATGAAAAAAAGATAGCATTTTCAGCAAATGGTGCTGGTTCAACTGGAGGTCAACATGTAGAAGAATGCAGATCGATCCATGCTTATCACCCTGTACAAAGCTTAAGTCTAAGTGGATCAAGGACCTCCCCATCAAACCAGACACACTCAAACTAATAGAAGAAAAACTAGGGAAACATCTGGAACACATGGGCACTGGAAAAAATTTCCTGAACAAAACACCAACGGCTTATGCTCTAAGATCAAGAATCGACAAATGGGATCTCATAAAACTGCAAAGCTTCTGTAAGGCAAAGGACACTGTGGTTAGGACAAAACGGCAACCAACAGATTGGGAAAAGATCTTTACCAATCCTACAACAGATAGAGGCCTTATATCCAAAATATACAAAGAACTCAAGAAGTTAGACCGCAGGGAAACAAATAACCTTATTAAAAAATGGGGTTCAGAGCTAAACAAAGAATTCACAGCTGAGGAATGCCGAATGGCTGAGAAACACCTAGAGAAATGTTCAACATCTTTAGTCATAAGGGAAATGCAAATCAAAACAACCCTGAGATTTCACCTCACACCAGTGCGATTGGCTAAGATCAAAAACTCAGGTGACAGCAAATGCTGGCGAGGATGTGGAGAAAGAGGAACACTCCTCCATTGTTGGTGGGATTGCAGACTGGTAAAACCATTCTGGAAATCAGTCTGGAGGTTCCTCAGAAAATTGGACATTGAACTGCCTGAGGATCCAGCTATACCTCTCTTGGGCATATACCCAAAAGATGCCTCAACATATAAAATAGACACGTGCTCCACTATGTTCATCGCAGCCTTATTTATAATAGCCAGAAAATGGAAAGAACCCAGATGCCCTTCAACAGAGGAATGGATACAGAAAATATGGTACATCTACACAATGGAATATTACTCAGCTATCAAAAACAACGAGTTTATGAAATTCGTAGGCAAATGGTTGGAATTGGAAAATATCATCCTGAGTGAGCTAACCCAATCACAGAAAGACATACATGGTATGCACTCATTGATAAGTGGCTATTAGCCCAAATGCTTGAATTACCCTAGATCCCTAGAACAAACGAAACTCAAGACGGATGATCAAAATGTGAATGCTTCACTCCTTCTTTAAATGAGGAAAAAGAATACCCTTGGCAGGGAAGGGAGAGGCAAAGATTAAAACAGAGACTTAAGGAACACCCATTCAGAGCCTGCCCCACATGTGGCCCATACATATACAGTCATCCAATTAGACAAGATGGATGAAGCAAAGAAGTGCAGACTGACAGGAGCCGGATGTAGATCGCTCCTGAGAGACACAGCCAGAATACAGCAAATACAGAGGCGAATGCCAGCAGCAAACCACTGAACTTAGAATAGGTCCCCTATTGAAGGAATCAGAGAAAGAACTGGAAGAGCTTGAAGGGGCTGGAGACCCCAAAAATACAACAATGCCAAGCAACCAGAGCTTCCAGGGACTAAGCCACTACCTAAAGACTATACATGGACTGACCCTGGACTCTGACCCCATAGGTAGCAATGAATATCCTAGTAAGAGCACCAGTGGAAGGGGAAGCCCTGGGTCCTGCTAAGACTGAACCCCCAGTGAACTAGTCTATGGGGGGAGGGCGGCAATGGGGGGAGGGTTGGGAGGGGAACACCCATAAGGAAGGGGAGGGGGAGGGGGATGTTTGCCCGGAAACCGGGAAAGGGAATAACACTCGAAATGTATATAAGAAATACTCAAGTTAATAAAAAAAAAAAAAAACTCTGAAAAAAAAAACAAAAAAAAAACAAAAAAAAAAAAAGAAAAGAAAAGCACATTGCTATTATTGTCTTCAAGTATCAAAGCTCCATTGAAGTAAATGCATCAGTTGGTATTACACCCGTGTTTGTCAGTCCTGCTCTCATGTGAAACCAATCTATTTTCTAAGCGAAATGAAGGCTCGACCAAAGAAAGTTAGCCTGCCGGAGTGTACAAGAAGAGGTGCTTACTCAGAAAAATCAGAAATAGCAGCAGACAGCTGGTGGGGAGGAAATCACAGACAAGATGACATGATTTTGGGGGGAAAAAGCAGTAAAGAACATCTCTGTAGAGATGCAGAGACTAATGAACAAGATAGAGGATTTCCAACCCAAAAGGACTGTTGAATACAAAGGACATTTTTGTCCAGTGTAGTCTACCTCAGAACATGCACTAGCCAACAATTCAACACATTTTGTTCTCCATATTTACACTGCTTGTAATGCACAATGTAAATGCCTTATTAAGTTTCAGAGCTGTGGAAGGTTGCGCTGGAAGATGACCCAATGGCTCTACGCAACCTACAGACTCTGTCTCAGAACAATTAGCATAATGAACAAATAGAAGGCTATTCATCCAGACTCACTGCTCAATTCCCACCTGTCTAAGTACAGGTCTTGTCACTGAGGCCCAAATAAATTTTCAGCCACTTGAACAAATATTACAGTGTTAGCACTAGTACATAAATGCCAGCTAGAAGCCAAGAAATTTAAAATGTTGATTCTTTTTTCATCCATATATATATGTATATATATCACATATACCCCCTCACATATGTATATGTATGTGTATATGTATATGATATATGTGTATATGTATATGTATATGACATGTATGTATATATGTGTATATGTGTATATGTATATATATATATATATATATATATATATATATATATATATATGCACTGAATGTATGACTGTACACCGGAACTTGAGTTTGGTTCTGTTCGTAAGGATGAAAGTGCTCATTTAGACTCTTAAGAACATGTTGTGGAAAGAAGAAGTCATCTGGTCTAATTTAAATGCAGGGAGAAAGCGGATTAAGTGCACACACTTTTATTTAGCAGGTTCAGCTAGCTTATTTGTGCATCCAACATAATCTCTTAAAAATTACCATAAGCAAAATATAACAGATTGTAAATGGTTGCTCATATTAACTTAGCTAAGTACATGTAATCTGCCTAAGCATTATTTAACAGAACATAATTGTGAAACTGTATGATACCTCCAGAGTTTGTAAGACTATTATGTGCCTAAATCATAGTTAGCAATCGGAAAACTAAAACAGAGGTACTTAAATGGTAGCTTCTTTACACAGGCTTATAGATTATTTTCCAAATCAAAAGGCACATTTAAAACCATTTCTAAGATGCAGTTCTTCTCATTTTATTTCAGTTTAGCTGTCCTAAATTTAAAATATACTAAAAATTAAAAAAAAGATAAAGAATAAATTCTACATGTCTGAGAAGTAAATCACTTTAAGTTTTCATTAATTGAATATTGGTGAAAAGAGAAAATTGCTTTTTGGTAGAGTTCCAAAACTTAGAATTTAAGTATTGAGCCAAATTTAGAGGCTGAAAATAAAGCTTATGTTATAAAGCACAAAATACACAGATTATAATTTAATGATATACTATAATTTAATAATAGTATAAAAGAACATAAACATTCCTAGCCCCAAGGTTGATCTGCTCTATATTGATGATTGCAGAACACTACTCTTGATAAAAAGAATTATGATAGAAATTATTTAAAGCTAATTGTTTGAAAATAAGTCATTGCATCTGCTTTATGGAGTGGGTAACATGCATTGGAGTTCGGGGGAATTTTAATGCCACAAAGCTATGTGAGGAATTCTTGGGCTTAATCTTTAACCACAGGAGGAAGTCCTTACTCTTGTCTGTCCTCTATGAAGTTGTGACCCAGCTGAATTTTCTAGGTTCTGAGTAGTTCAGAGAAAATGGAAGAGGGTTATAGTGTACCCCAAGTAGGGAAATTAATATTGAGACAAGTAAAACTTTGGGCAAGGAGGGCTTCAAATATGAGCATCTCTGTGGACAAATATGGGTGAAGTGAGTAGACATTTTGGTTGGCCAACAAATGCATGCCACTTTCTCTCCTTCTTGTAAGATGATGAATACAATCTCTGCACTTAAATGTTGATCACTTGAAGAGAAGCATCTAGACAGAATTCTCAAGGTAATCGGGGTAACTTGAACCTTGAATGGGAGTTTATCAATAAGTTTGTTTTATTTTTTAAAAAATTAATGTACACTATTTTATGTTTGCTCTCTTATTGCAGTCTATAGTAGTTCATTTCTAGGATGCTACCCCAAATTATGCCTATATATCAGAACGAGTATCTGGGCACTTTATTTAATGTGTGTGCATTTGGAGGGGTGTGTTTGTGTGTGCATGCGTGTGTGCATGGGTGCGTGTGTGTGTGTGTGTGTGTGTGTGTGTGTGTGTGTATGTGTGTATGTGTACCAGTGGTCAATTTCAACTGTTTTTCCACAAGACTCGCCGAAAGATACTACCAGCAAGTAGACAGGCTAGCTAGGCAGCAAACCTGTCTCTCACCACTCATAACTAGAATTAAAAGCACATAGCATCATCTCAAGCTTTCTTCTGCCCTGTCTCTGAGAATCTCAGTAAATACTTTACTGACTGAACTGTCTCTTCATATTTCTTGTGCAATGTTTTAATACAAAATGGTTTCCATAGTTATATCGCGAGCATTTCAGATTGAAAGTCATGAGTATTGGTCAGCACTCTATGACAGTAATAAGTTCAAAATAATAAAGTAAAGAGAAAAGGGTTTATTTGACCTCATGTTTTCAGAGTTGTCAGTATATGGTGGCTTGGATATATAACAATATTGTACATGACAGCAGTAATACACAGTGGAGGCCTGTACTTTCTTTGTCAAAAGCAAAATCGTAGTATGTGAAGAAAGCAGGCTCACAGTATTTCCAGCAGTGACCTAATTTCTTCCCACTGGGCCCAACCTCTAAAAGGTTCCATTGCCTACTAGGAGCTTCAAAGACTTGAAAATTACCCACAGGGGACAGTTCACACCCAAGCTATAACAATATAGGCATATCCTGAACTTAAATATGCAAACAAATGAATTAATTATGCCCCAAGTACTATACTTCATAGTACAGTTATCATGGGTCACACTACAGTGAAATGGAATAAATATTTAATTAAAAACCAACAACTAACAACAACAACAAAAAAGACCCAAACATAACGGAACAAAACAAAACAAAACAAAACAAAACAAAAAACAACAAAAATCCCTTATAACCTAATTTCTACTTTATTCAGGAATTGTGATTAGAATCTGACAAATATAAATAGAACAAATTAAATCCTAACTAAATATCTATGTTTGTATTGATGCACCAGGCTTTTCATAATAAACGATGTTCCATCTATAAATGCTTCCCTCAGATTCTAGAGAACTTCATTTAACCAACCACTAATTACATTGCCTTCTTTTATTCTGCACCTTTCTATCCCTTTTTCTTTGTTTGTCTTTTTGTTTGTTTCTCTTTCTCTCACTTTCTTTTCTTTCTTTTTATAAATACATCAATTTACTTGGGGGAAGGTTGTTTTTTTGTTTGGTTAGTTTTGTTTTTCCTTTTGTTTAAAATAGATTCTTTTCACTCACAATTTATGATAAAAGTCCTGAAAGGATTAGGGATACAATAGATAACAAAAATTGAAGAAATAACAATGACAAATGATTGTTGATACCTTTTGCTTTGTTGGTGGTCTTGGTGTGTGTGTGTGTGTGTGTGTGTGTGTGTGTGTGTGTGTGTGTGTGATGTGCGCATCTTTTGACTTTGTTAGTGTAAAATGATTTGCTTCTTTTGTTTTTATAGAGGTTGTTAACCTCATTAGGTTCCTTTTAGCATCTTCTCTCGGTCTGGATTTGTATATAGATGTTGTTTAAATTTGACTTTATCATGGAATATCTTATTTCTCCATCTCTGATGGGCTGCCACCTGTGGTCTCTTACAGAGCACAGATCCATGACCTTCTGGCTTTTTTGAGAAGGTGGATATGATTAATATTGGTGTGCCTTTACATGTTACTTGGTCTTTTTCCCTTCCAGACTCAAATATCCTACTTTGCTCTCTGTGTTTGGTGTTTTCTTTGTTCTGTATGTTTGGTACTTTCTTTGTTCTAAGTGTTTGGTGCTTTTCTTGTTCTATATGTTTAGTGTTTTGATTGTTATGTGCTGATAGGTCTTTCTTTTCTAGAATTATTCACCTTCTCCTACTCCTAATATCCTTAGGTTTGGTCTTTTTCTTTATAGTGTTGCAGGTTTTATGGATGTTTAGTGTCAGCAGTTCTTTTAGCTCTAACATTTTCTTAGACCTGTATAATCTATTTCTTCTATCTTTTCTTCAACCATGAGATTCTCTCTTCTGTTTCATGTATTCCATGTGTGAAGTTTTCCTCTGTGGTTCCTGTTTGAATCCCTCAACTTCTCATTTCCAGGATTCCTTCTATTTGCCTCTTCTTTATTAATTCTATCCAGGTCTTGAACAGTTTTATTTATTTCCTCCAACAATGTGTCTTGGTGTTCTGTTAGGAACTTGTTCATTTCCTCTTAGTGTTTGTCTGGGATTTCCTGAATTTCTGTTTACTCATTTCAGTCTTTAAGAACATCAGTCTTCTTCATATATTTGGTTTTAAGGGTCTTTTCTTGTGCTTCAGATATGTTGGAATATCCAGGGCCTCCTGTGGTAGGGAACCTGGGCTCTAGTTTCTAGATATCTGGGTTTGGGATGATTATAGGTTTGGGTGCTGGTTTCTGGATTTGCCTTTGTTGGGTGGGTGTTTTGTTCCTAGGTTTCTTTCCCTCAATTGATTTTTTGGCCAGGGTGATGGCTGTGTGGTGCCTGTTTGCCTCACTTGCTTGGCTTGTATGTTCACAAAGAATGGATGTTGCTGTTGGAGGCTGGAACAATAGGATGAGTGGAAGAAAGGAAGGTTCCAGAAGGAGAATTTTGTGATCTATTGGGAATGGGATTGGAGAGAAAAGAGAGATCACTGCAGATGCACTGCTACAGATCTGGGGTTGAAACTGGGAGTTGGATCTCAGGAGTAGTAAGTAAGTAGGTATGTGGTAGCCTTCAGCCTGCATGTTGCCCTGGGAGGAGAGGCCGTTGGGTTGATAGGGATTGCCTGCTGGGGTTGGGAGTCTTGGACAAAGCAACATGTGAGGAAAGGAATGTCAGAATCAGAAAGATCTATGGAATACAGAGGAAATGGGAACAGGAAGGCTGTCCAGGGTGTTCTGCTGCAGGACTGGGAATGATGCTGGGGCACTGCACCTGAAGGAAAAATGAGAAAACATCTAAGGTGAACCCAAGTTTCTGACAGTCTTGGCCTGTGGGTTAGCAGGGAATGGCTGCTCAAGTTGGGGTCTGGGAATAAGCAATAAATGTGGGAAAGAATGTAGACAGGGAAGATCTGTGACGTCCACAGGAGATCGAAGTGGAGATCAGACATACCAAAAAGGCAGCCATAGGTATTTTTCTGCAGAGCTGGAGATGAGACCGGGGAATTGGATCTGGGAGAATATAAAACAAGGAAGGGTGACTATAGACAGCCTACCTGATTTCCTGGCAGTCATGGCCTCCGGCTTAACAGGAGGATCCTACTGGATTTGAGGACTGGCAAAGAAAACCAGTTGGGTAAAGGAAGTTAGAAGGAGAAGATCCTTAGGAATCCTCCTGAGACAGAGCAGAGGAGCAGGCAAGATTTCCAAGTGTGTTCTCCTGCTAAACTAGGCATGGGACCAAAGAATTGACTCTAGGAGAACTCAGAGAAGAGAACGTCAGTCAGCAGTCTACCGGGTTTCTAGCAGGCATAGCCTCTAGATTAGCTTGGAGGTGTTTGCTGGAATTGGGGGCTATTTTTCTTGTTCTGTTACACTATTTTGTTCCCAGTGAATGTCTACATATTTCATTCATGTGGTTTTACTGTTTCTTCACTTCCCCACCACATGATACTTTTCTCTACATGTATGGTCTTCACTGATGTATAAATTTCAAAAAAAGGGGGCTCTGCCTCCCCAGCCTGCTTTATGCTATTGCTGATTCAGCAAAAACCTTCCCAGTGAAACACTTCTGTGAAGACGGTATTTCTGTAATGTTTAGAGGCGTGACATTTGTGAACTATTTCACCTTTATTTCAATTCCCGTTCCTTCTAGTCCACAAGCATTGCAACATAATGCAACATCCCATTGTACTATGTGAACCATAAAAGGCACCTAGAGTAAGTATTCGCCAATGCAACAACAGAGATTTTTGTTGTAAGATGCTTCATTCTCTCAGGATGGCATTATTTTGTTTTTATAATTCTTGAGTCTGTTTGATTTCACCACAACATAAGAGAGCAGAGTGACAGTTGGAAGAGTTTCCTGAAAGGAAAAGCCACAGACTAAGAAGACAAAGACCTAGTCATAAGAGGTGGAGTAGGGACAAAAACCTTACCTCTTCCATTGAAAGATTCATACCACCCTCTTGTGGTAGAGGTAATCCTAACAATCCCCGAGCTACTCTGAATTAACCAGAGGCCCTCTCTATACCACCTGCCTATCATGGTTAACCCAGCAGAGCCCAGCTAGTTAGGGGGCAGGAAGCCAATTGGAAGAAAAACACAACTCTGAACAAGTAGATAATGAAAGGGTTTGGGACAGCAATCTAACACCCGGCAATTCCCAGGAACCTTTTATCTCTGCAAGCTGGGAAGAATTTTTGTCCCCATTTGTTTTCACCTAGGAAAAACATCTCCTCAGCAATAGGAGCTCCAGAAAGTGTCTGCCAATTCCATGTCAGCCTTGGCACATGTTCAACAATGAGCTATACAGCCCACTAAACATCACACTACAAGAGTACATCCTGTGACCACCAATACCCTTGCTAGCCCCTGTTGAAAGGCAAAGCCTTCCTGACTAGCTGAGAGATGGACTGTTGGGATTCACTGTTTCTGTCCTGAACCCAGGTAATGCAACCACTGCTAGCTGCTGAAATTTTGCTTGCTTCCCCTGAGAAGACATGTTTGAATTGTAATCTAACAATTTTTATTTTTTTCTTTTTCATTTTTTGTTGCTATGCTTTTGTTCTACTGTCATTGCCTGTCAGATGTATTCTTCCATTGTTTATTATTTACCTTTGTTCCTACTGTTTTTGGTAGTTTGAAAAATATACTTTGTGCTATACTCAATACTGCAAGAATGGGAAGATAAGAAGAAATGGGGGAACAGCATTCCTTCAAATATGACTTGCACAGATTCATGAACTTTAAAACTTAAAACATTTAGAAACATCTGCTCAGGAATGTGGAAGTATAGCTCATTCTCTCCTATATAAGGGAACCATCTATCTGCTTCTATTTTGGACACTGTAATGGCTATCCCTGATTGTCAACTTGACTATATCTTGAACAAACTACAATCCAGAATTGGAGGCCTCACCTGTGATACAAATCTGGAGGCTGGGAGACACAAATTTCTGACACGGATCTTGATATGGACATCTTGAGGCATAGTGGCCATGAAAAGCTTAGGCCTAGGCAATGTTGCAAACACCTTTAATTCCAGGAAACTGAGGAAAGGAGATCTCTGAGTTCAAGGGTCAGTCTGGGACAAAGAAAATCCCAGATCCAGGCATGGTGGTACACACCTTTAATCTGGACCATACCTTCTGCTGGAGACCTACATAAGGACATTGGAAGAAGGAAGATTCACTCTTAGCCTGTTTGTACTTGCTTGCCAATATATCTGTTGGAACATACTTTTCCAGAAGACCAGCTGAAACAAATAGCTTCATGGGACTGAGCAACTGCTATATTCTTGGACTTCCCATTCACAGCTGACCATTGTTAGGTTAGTTGGATCACAGAGTGTAAGCCATCACAATAAATTCCCTCAATATTCCATAAGTTCTGTGATGCTAGAGAACCCTGACTAAAACAGGCACTAAGAGCAACCAGGAAAGGGCTTCCATTCTTATAGGTCACAAAGACAGAGCTACTGTATCAATGCAAGTGTCAATGAAAGAAATTGGGAACTAACAGCTGAATTTCCAGAACCCTGCAAGGTAAGGCTAGAACCTCAAAGAAAGACTAAAACTGGTGCTGCAGAGCGCTGTCCCAGTGGCTATCAGCACTTGCTGTCCTTCTAGGACCCAGGTTGGATTTCCAGCACCCACAGGTCTGCTAAAAATCTTCTACAGTAGTTCCAATGGATGCCACAAACTTTTTCAGCCTGCACACACAGAACTCACACTTCTATGGAAAGCAGGCAGGCAAAACATTTATAAACATAAATAAAGTGTAAAAAAGACAAAAAGGCCTAGTGTGAAAAACAGCCCATCTTTTCAATATCCTGTTGCTACACAAGATGTTGTTTGAAAACCTCTTTTCTCAGTAAGGATTTTGCCTTAGTGTCAAAAAATATATATACTACTAGTCTAAATGAATGTTATGCTATTCTGATCCACTACTGTATTGAATGTTCATTTCAAACTGTACTAATGACAGTCACGTTATTATGGAACCCCCAGCAGAATTCGGAAACACGATCAGGAACACTATAGAGATGAAATGACTAAAATTGTGAAAATAGAATTAAAGAAACTTTTAAAGATATATGTATTAATTTTATGTATATGAGTACAGTGTAGCTGCCTTCAGACACACCAGAAGAGGGAATTGTGGTTGTGGGCCACCATATGGTTGCTGGGAGTTGAACTCAAGACCTCTTTAAGAGTAGTCACTCCTCTTAACCTCTGAGACATCTCTCCAGCCCTCAGAATTCTTAATCTTTAGTTCCACTTAGAAACACATTTACTCCAAATACAAGTTACCCTTACCAGGACATCATCACTTTCCCGTTGACCATATGTTAGAGTGTTTTAAACTTTGTTCTACACAGTAGGAAAGAAAAATATACACCTTCAGAGTCATTCATGTAAAAAAAAATGTGTCAAGTGTGCACGATCAATTTATATTATATGCAAAGTAGCCCAGCCTTAATAAATGGTTTTAAGCAAATGAATAAGCAGACAGCCTAGTATTTCACAAAATGTAATCAATGGAAGCAGCGTTGCTTTGTTAAATGAACTTGCCTGACCAGAGTATTACAGCGGAAGGAAATCTGTCATGCTAACCAAAGGTATAGAATTCATCATTCCTGGATCTAAGGAACGGCTAAATTCCCAATTACCACATCAGAAGATTGTCAGAAAAAGAAAAGCTCATTAGTTCAGCATAACTACCTGATTATCTCCACACTCTGCAATCTTATTTTTTATGCAAAAATGGGTTGCATTTTGGGAAAGCATTGTTGCATGGAAAATGTATTAAAAGAACTCTGTGATAGGTGCCTAATGATTTCCTTTTGTTGAGGAGTTCGGAAGGCATTATTATGCATACAGATGTGCTACAGATCATTAAAGATCAAGAGCTTTCAGATTGCAAAACCAACAAGCTGATACGAAATCAGAAAGGCAAGAAGCATCTTGATCAGAATAGAAACTTTGAAGAGAAAAAACACGGTGATATTGCAATCACTATCCGTCCCACATCCAACATTTTGATTAGCAGTCTAGATTGTAAAAGGATGAATAGACAGTTGAATTTCAAACTGTTCATAAGGATTCAGTAGTAGAGGATATGCCTAGTTATATTGTGCAATGCACTGGAATGGTTCTCAGGTTCACAGGGAAAAAAAGGTCAGAACAAAAAAATTAGGTAAAATTTATTTATGAAATATTTCATAACATTTTTAAAAGGTTACTTAAGAAGGATATTAATGCCAACATCTTTAGCATTTTGAGAATAAGTAAAGAAAAACTGTAATACATATGACAGAGTGATTTAGCATAGGGTCTATAAAATAGGAGAAAGTATGTCTTGTATGAGAAAAATGACATATTTTTAAAAATAATATTTCAGGTGAAAGGATGAGCATGGGGCAATTTTTCAAGCTTAAAATATTCTATAATATAAATTTCATGGTATATGCTTCGCAATTTTAAATAAACAACACAAACATTTCTACAGTTCCCATCCTAGAAGCATACAACTGCAAGTTTGAGAAAACAAAATGTTTAGTTTATTCTATTTTAGAAATGTTTAATAAACAAGTTCTGTGGGACTGAAGAGATGGCTCAGTTGTAGCAGCACAGACTACTCTTGAAAAGAACCTGAGTTTTGTTCCCAACACTACCTCAGGAGGCTTACAATCCTTTATAGTCTAGGCTCTAATAGGTTCCAGAACCTCTGACTTTACACTCACATACACATATCCTCATGCACAGACACAGACATGTCTAAAGATAAAATAATAAGTACATTTTAAACATGAAATTATGATGTTATGTTTTTATTGTCTTTTACTTTTTAAAAGTTTCATTCACGAGTGTTGTCTTTTAATCATTTCTACCATTCCCTCTGTCTCATTCAATGTTTTTATGCCCTATGTTCATTCACATACACAAACACACACACACACACACACACACACACACACAAACACACACACACACACACACACACACCACACACACACAGTATATCAAATCAAATATGGGTTGTTGTATCTATTTTTGTTTAGGGCTGATCAATTGGCATCAGAGATCCATCAGGGAAGTTATCACAAAAGAAGACTAAATCTCCCTCTCATAGCAGCTAATTGTCTACAGCTTTCCATCTAGGGGTGTGGCTTTATGAACTTTTCTCATCCACATAGAAATCTCAACTGTTACTGTCATTGTGCTGCTCCTGGTATTGTTTAGATGACCATATGTTTCATGGATGCAGGTAACTTGTAATATGTAGATGACATTATATCATAATAGATAGTCTAGTCCTTGGGCCTTTACATTTTTTCCACTCTACTTTTGCAATATTCTGTCAGCCTTAGGTAGTAGTTTTGATATAGATGTATTAATTATTGTTGAACACTCTATAGTCATTGGTTCTATATATTTTGGCCAGTTATAAATTACCATACATTTTTGTGCATGTTGCAAAGAAAAGTTTCATTCATCTACTCTACTTATCAGTTGATATAAGCACATGTCTTTAGAGTACAGTTAGAAAGTATACTGTTTTAGGAAAGTCACAGTAGTATGTCCTTTTCTAGGTTTCAGGTCCTAGTTTTAAAGTACTAGACATAAATTATTTCCTACTGAGTAGGAGAGGCCTTAACTCCAATTAGACAGCTGTTGGATACTGCCAGTGTGTAAATGCCACTATTGAACACTTGGGGCTCTCTTCTTATTGTGTTTGCAACTGGGTAGTGCTATAAATAGCTTTTCTCCATTATCAGCTTTTGTGACATTATCAGACATTGTGAGAGCAAGTCCTCAGGGAGAAGGCTAACAGGTCAGTTACAGCTTGACTTCATCTAGTACTGAGTCTGAAATGTGTGGTGTCTTTGGCAACAGGGCCTTTAGTTTCTAGGAGACAATCAAGGATAGCTGTGGTAGTTGATATTTCACAGTGTCGTACTTAGGGTTTTATTGCTGCGGAGAGACACATAACCAAGGCAACTCTCATAAAGAAAAATAGTTAATTGGACTGCCTTAGAGTTTCAGAGGTTCAGTCCATTATCATCATTGTGGGAAGCATTGCAGCCTGCAGACAGACATGTACTGAGGACCCCAGATTTCTCCATGCTGATCCCAAGGCAGCCAGAAGGAGACTATATCTCCCAAAGGTAGCCAGGAGGATCTCTTTCCACACTGGGTGAAACTTAAGCATACCTCATAGCCTACCCTCCCAGTGACACACATTCACCAACAATACTGTACCTACCCCAAGGCCAAACTTCCTAATAGGGCCACTCTCTCTGGCCCGAGCATTCAAACACATGAGTCTATGGGGGCCACACTTATTCCAACAACCACACACAGAATCTCTTAAACTTCCTTCACCAGAAACACAAAAAGTTTTAATCATAAGGCCTGTTTTTAGAAACTTTACTGTTCTTAATCAAAAGACACTTAAAAGTCAAACAAAAGGAATGTAAATGAACCCATTTGAGATAGACTACACTTAGATCATTGAAATTGGGCTATTTAACCATTGTCTATACTTTTCATAATCTGATACCTTGTTATAACTTCTATACTACAGATTTCTCTATGCTAAAAAGAATTTCACTCTCAGATGGTCATCTGAGAGTTGCGATTTCTTTGTTAATACAGTCAAATCAAGAAAGAATATTTTGATTTTATGTCTTAGAATATGTCTGAAATGTACACTGCCCTGTGACCCTGATGTCCCTATGTAAGTTGCTACCATATAATTTCTCAAGTCTCCCTGCCTGAACTTCTAATTTATTTTCTGGTCAATTCCACCATGCTGACCATTCTAGAGACCAATTAATTCCCTACTGTCTGTCACCCAGATACTTTGTACAGTTATTTAGCTGATCGGTGTGGATCTGGGAGCAGTGACAGCTCCTAAATTGTTCATCACCACACTCTACTGATTCACCTCTCATGGTTTTCTAATGTCATTCTTGGAAACTCCCTCACACTAACCACATTACTGTGCCTGTCTCTGTCGCAAAGTCTCTGGACACCATATTGTGCTACTAACTCAAACGTCCTTTGGTGAGGAAAAAAGATTTATAGACTCAGTTTTCAAATGGTATTTGGAAAATTGCTGAAAAGGCAAGTTTTAGCAATCTCATCCAACTCTTCGACATACAAATAAACAATAACAAAATGCAAATGTCTCTAAGATAAAGCAGAATAAAATATAGAGGGACATTTACAGTTAACAATACTAAAGAAATATCATTTTTTCAACAAAATACAGAACTTGGATAAAATAATATCTACTCCAAAGTAAACACATATTGAAAATTATTTTAGTTTAAATCAGAATTGACTTGAGTCCTTCTTTCCTGTCTATCCATATGTCTGTCTTTTTTCCTGCCTGCCTAGAAAATACAATTTTGTATTGAAATGGATCAAAAACTGGTCATATGTAAAATCTCCTGTCTATATTCTACATTTTTTAAATAAAACAAAAATCTAAAGCCTAAAATTTTATATTTAGAGACTGTGATTCTAAAACTATTTTCTTTCCATCAGCATTCTTCATCAATTCCTCCAGAGGGGAATATCTCCACGAAAGTCAACAGAGGAAGGAGGAAAATAGAGTGAGCATGAAACGTACTAACTAGAGGCAGCAGTGCCATCTCCACGAGGCAAAACTGCTGAATTGTATGAATCCGAAAATGGTGAGTGTTTGTGAGTATCCTACTGATCCACAGTTTCAGACAGGATAATGAAGTGAAATGATGGAGATGGGTTAAGAGACCCTGATTTTCAGGTTAAAATAAATGAAATGCAAGATAAAATAAAATAAAACTCTCAGATATTTCAAATAGGTCTCAAACTAATATACTATCTAAATAAAAGAAATTGCAAGCCATCAGGGAGTGGTGGCGCATGACTTTAATTTCCACTTCAGAAGGCAGACATGCTGGTCTGAGTTCAAGGTCAACCTGGTCTACAAAGCAAGTTCCAGAACAGCCAGGTCTACACAGAGAAACCCTGTCTCAAATAATCAAACAGGGAAAAAAACTCAACCTGAAAGCATCTCTTTATAAATAACTTATGAGAGAATGTAGATGACAATTTAGAAAGTCTTTATGATCTATAAGTAAGAAAGACAAAAAATAGGAAAATAGATTCCTTCTATGATATGAGATGAGTATAAAACGAACAGGTAGAAATTATAAGAAAATAAGTTAAAAGAGAGAGAGAAACAGGAGAAGACATTAAGAGTGAAGGTAAAAAACAAACTCCATCAAATATTAAATGTACTGATATTCAAGCTGGATAAAACATAAAATGATCTTTCTGTTGTACAAATACATACAGGGAAAGACTGAAATGCTTTACAAAGTTCTTATGAAGAAAGATACCAATAGTGAGAGACAATTTCATACAGGAGGAAAAACTGAAATGCTGCCACATCCTTTTGTAAAACAACCAGATTGAATAGAGGAAAAGCTGCAATCCAAAGGAAATTTGGAATGTTTTTAATTGATATAAAAATGAGTAAGAGTTTCTCAAACTAGACCAGGGAACATTGCTTATCTATTAGTTACAGTCACAAAATAATGTCTCAGTGTTCTCCAGAGAAATGACAAATGACGGTTACCAAAATTAAAATAGACAGACTTCCCCTTAAAATGTTTACCAGCAACAGATTATATAAAAAGATGAAAATGAAAGATTCATGAGTCAAGAACATTTTCTGTTAAAGTTATGCACACACACACACACACACACACACACACACACACACACACACACACATATATATGGTTTTCAGATTAGTGTTTTCATGGGATTCCTAGTGTGTTAACAAGTTGGCTTCTGCATCTATGTCTGTTTCTTGTGCCTTTTCTTAGGCAAGATCTTTTCATTCTCTTTGTTTTGTCCTATTCCAATATGTTAGATTTACCATATTGTATTTTATTTTTATCCCATGGAATCTTGGTTTTTGTAATGAGAGACAGAAAGCAGATGGATCCAAATGGATGAGAGGAGAGAAAGAATAGGGAAGTGTCGAGGGAGGGGAAACTGTAGTCAGGATGTAATATGTGAGATAAATTGTTTTCAATAAAGGGGAAAAGAAAGAAGATTAAAATATTCAATAGGAAAAGTTTAGAATCTGATGATATTTATACCTCATAAGACCTTGGAAAATGCAGACAGAATATTCTAATATATGTAAAGCTAGTAACATTAAGCAAGTAGCTAATTTAAGATTGACAAGGAGAACAACCAATAGGAATAAGAAACATAAATCAGGACACAGATGTATTATGATATAGACTGAACACTACTGTTCCAAAATGTCAAATATAAAGAGCTCCATTCAGGGACCACAATACAAAAGGAAAGCTACATAACTCACCTCAGTGACAGAGGGCAGTCAAAAATAAGTCTCTGATAATACTCTATAAAACATTTGTAATCTACAAACTGAGAGGATATGAAAAATAAATGGACTTCAAATTTAAATTTAGAGACCATTATTAAGATCTTATAAATATATACATAATAAAATATATTTACACATAATATATTCATATAAAAATATAAATCTCTACATATTAATTATATATTTATATATAAATATATTTTTAAAACGTCCAATTGTGAAAAGAATAATTCCAAAATATTGAGAAAGCTCTATTTCCAAACATTTCAGATTCTCTCTCTAACTTTCCTCCCAACTCTTGTTGCTTTGTCCCAGCCCCTAGCCAGTGGGGGAACAGCTCTAGCCAGAGAAATATGTAGGTGCACAGCAACAAATCTATACCACTCTTTCTGCACTCCAAGTTTATTTTACCCTCTGCACTACGGTAGAGAACCTTTCCAAACTCCCTTTACTTTCTGACCTGTCCTCAACAGATCACAAAGATCTTTTTCCCAGACTAACCCCAGCCTCCCAGCACATCGTAATATTCCAACCTCCAACACCAGCTGGTCTTCACTTGAAACACTGCTACATATGTATATGGAGCCATGGATCCCTCAACGTACACTCCTTAGTTGGTGGTCTACACTATGGGAAAACTAGGCCAACCTATGTTGTTCTTCCAATGGGCTTGGAACCGCCTCTGCTCCTCTAGTCCTTCTGCCATCTCCCCAACCAGGTTCCCTGAGCTCAGTCTGATTGTTGGCTCCACGCATCCACATCTGCATTGGTCAGTTGGTGTCTGGACTTCCTAAAGTAACACCACACTAGGTTCCTGACAGCAAGCACTTCTTGACCACAGCAATAGTGTTGGTTTCAGGGTCTGCAGATATGATGGATCCCCAGGGTGGCAGTCCTGCTCGGCCCTTCCTTCAGTTTCTGTTCCATTTTTTGTCCCTTTCTTTTCCTTTGGACAGGAATATTTCTGGGTTAAAAACTTTGAGATGGGTGGGTGTCCCCATCACTCAACCAGGGACCATGCCTATCTGCTGGAGGAGGGCTCTACGGGATCTATCTCCCCCATCTCTGCACATTTCAGCTAAAGTCATTCCCTCTGGGTCCTGGGGGCCTCACATTTCCCTGGTGTCTGTGACTCTCTGGTGGCAATCCCCTGTTCCTCAAACCCCTTGTTCTTGTGAAGAGTCAATGCCAACGTTTATGGTCAAGGAATTAATGATACATCTGAGTCTAGGAACCAGGTAAAATTGAGATCTTTGAGAATCTATTGAATGACAATAAGACATTCAACAATACTTCAAGCAGGAAATGCCTTTAAGACCTATCTCCCTCATGAATATTGATGCAAAAATACTCAAGAAAAATTTTGCAAACTGAATCTGAGAATACATCAAAATGATCAATCATTCACCATGATTAAGTAGGCTTCATCCCAGGGATGGAGAAATGGTTTAATATATGGAAATCCATCAATGTAATCCACTATATAAACAAACAATGAAAAGAGATGATCATCTCATTAGATTGTGAAAAAAATCTTTGACAAAATACAATACCCCTTTATGTTAAAAGTAATGGAGAGATTAGTCCATAACTAAATATAATAAAGGCAACATATAGCAAACCAGTAGTCAACATCAAATGAAATGAAGAGAAACTTAAAGCAATCTCACTAAAATCAGAGAATAGACAAGGCTGCCTACTCTCCCTCTATCTATTCAATATAGTACTTGAAGTTCTTGCCAGAGCAACTAGGCAATGAAAGGATATCAAAGGAATAAAAATTGGAAAGAAGGAAGTAAAAATAACACTATTTGCAGATGATATGATAGTATACTTACATGACCCCAAAAATTCCACTAGAGAACTCCTACAGATGATAAACAGCTTCAGCAAAGTGGCTGGATATAAAATTAACTCAAACAAATAGTATCCTTCCTCTACTCAAAGGATAAACAAGTTAAGAAAGAAATTAGGGAAACAACATCCTTTACAATAGTCACAAACAATATAAAATACCATGGTGTGACTCTAACCAAGACAGTGAAATATCTGTATGGCAAGAATTTCAAGTCTCTGAAGAAAGAAATCAAAGAAGACCTCAGAAGATGGAAAGATGCCCCATGTTCATGGATCAGCAGGATCAACACAGTAAAAATGGCTATCTTACCAAAATCAATCTAAAGAATCAATGCAATCTCTATCAAAATCCCAACTCAATTCTTCATCAAGCTAGAAAGAGCAATTCTCAAATTTATCTGGAATAACCCCAAACCCAGGATATCCAAAACCATTCCCAACAATAAAAGAGCTTCTGGGGGAATCACCATCCATGAACTTATGTTATACTATCAGGCAATAGTGATAAAAATGGCATGGTTCAGAGACAGGTTGATCAATGGAATAGAATTGAAGACCCAGAAATAAAACCACACATTTACAGACACTTGATCTTTGACAAAGAAGCCAACAATTTACAATGGAATAAAGAAAGCATCTTCAATAGATGAGTCTGTATCTAAAAACATGAAAATAGATCCCTATTTCTCACCTTGTACAAACCTAAAGTCCAAGTGGATCAAGGATCTTCACATAAATCAAGATACACTGAATCTAATAGAAAATAAAGTGGGAAAGAACACATTGGCACAGAGGAAATTTTCCTGAACAGAACACCAATGCCTTGTGCTCTAAGATCAACAATTGACAAGCGGGACCTCATAAAATTGAAAAGCTTCTATAAAGTGAAGACACTGTCAATAGCACAAAACAGCAATGCACAAAATGAGATCTTTACTAATCCTACATCAAACAAAGGGCTGACATCCAAAATATAAAAAGAACTCAGAAAGGTAGACTGCAGAGAACCTAATAACCCTATTAAAAATGAGATAGAGTTAAACAAAGAATTCCCAACTGAGGAATATCGACTGGCTGTGAAACATCTAAATAAATGTTCAACATCCTTAATCTTCAAGGAAATGCAAATCAAAAAAAAAAAAAACCCAGAGATTCCGCCTCACACCAGTCAGAATGGCTAAGATCAAAATCTCAGACGCTGGTGAGGATGTGGAGAAAGAGGAATACTCCTCCATTGTTGGTGCGATTGCAACCTGGTCTAATCACTCTGCAAGTCTGGTAGTTCTTCAGAAATTTGGGAATATTTCTACCTGAATACCCAGCTGTACCTGACATAAAAGCAAAAGATTCTAGAACATATAACAAGGACACATGTTCATAGCAGGTTTATTTATAATAGCCAGAAGCTGGAAACAACCTAATGTCCTCAACAGAGGAATGGATACATAAAATATGGTACATCTACACAATGGAGTACTACTCTGCTATTAAAAAAATGACTTCATGAAATTCACAGGCAAATGGATGGAACTTGAAAATATCATTCTGACTCAGGTAACCCAGTCACAAAAGAGCACACACGCTATTTACTCTCTGATAAGTGGATATTAGCAACAACAACAACAACAAAAAAAGCTCAGAATGCCCATGATACAATTCACACACCATATGAAACCCAAGAAGAAGGAAAACCACATACAAAGTGTGGATGCTACTGTCCTTCTGGGAATATTCTGAAGGAAATAATCTGGGGAAGTAGAAGGAGAGAGGGATCTGGGACAGAGAGAGGAGGGGGAGGGAAACAGTGGGTGTGGTTCAATCTAGGAGGAGATAGAGGAGAAGTACAGAAGGTCAGGAATTTGAAAGGAGGCACATAGCATTGGAGGACAGGCAACTGGAGGTAGCCACTAGAAAGTCCCAGATGCCATGGACCCAAGAAGTTCCCAGGAACAACAAGGATGACATTAGCCAAAATACCCAACAAAGGGGACATAAAACCTCTGGAGATCATATCCCTTTGTATAGACATGGCCCCTCACTGAGGGATGAGGCCACCCACCCACCTCAAAATTTTTAACCCAGAATTCCTCCTTTCAAAGGAAATGCAGGTACCAAGAGTGGAGCAGAGACTGAAGGAAATGCCATCCAGAGACTGCCCCACCTAGGCATCCAATTCATATACAGACAGCAAACTCAGACAGTATAGCCGATGCCAAGAAGTGTTTGCTTACAGGAGCCTGATATAGCTGTCTTCTGAGAAGCTTTTCCAGGGCATGACCAATACATATGTGAATGCAGCAGCGAAACACTAGACTGAGCTTAGGGACCCTAATGGAGAAGTTAGGGAAAGGACTGTAGGAGCTGAAGGGGTTTGAAACACCACAGGAAGAAAAAAAAATATCAACCAACCAACCGCCCCATAGGTCCCATGAACTAAACCTCCAACCAGAGGCAAGAGAGGCATATGTAGCAGAAGATTGCATCAATGGGAGGGAAGCCCATTTGTCCTGTGTGGGTTCAATTTTCCAGGATAGAGGAATGTTAGAGCACTGAGGAAGGAGTGGGAGTAGGTGGGCAGGTGGGAGAACATCCGCATAGATACAGAGGGATGGGGAGTTTTGGGAAGAGAAACTATGGAGGGTGATAAGTTTTGAAATGTAAATAAATAAAATAACCAAGAAACAAGTTAATTTTTAAATAATAGGTGTTTTTATATTGTTGCCGTTGTTTTGTGTTTGCAATTTTTATTACTGTTTTTTTATTACTGTTTTTAATTTTGTGTAATGTACTTGGGTCATGTTCACCCTTCTCCACTCTGCCAGTTTCCCCCTCCTTTCATATCTACCCACATTTGTTTTGTCTTCTTCTTACCTTTCCTTTTATCAATCAAGAACAATTAATACTTAGTGTGATCTACCCACCAAGAATCATACACTCTCCTACCAGCTATTTATTGACTATATAATTCCTCAGCTGGAGATGAGATTTTTACATCTGTCTATTCATGTATGCAAGGATTTTGTGTGTATTGAAATTATATAGGCCTTGGGTATGTTATCACAACTACTGTGAACTCACACGCATAATTTTTCAGCTGTATTCAGAAAACACTTTATTGTAGACATCTACTGCCTTTGGCATTTACAATCATTCCATCTTGTCTTCCACAATAATTCTGAAGCATTAGGAGGAAGGTTGTAAGATGTCATATTTAGGCCTAAGAATTTTGCAATCTCTTAATCTCTGAACTAAGAACAGTTGTGGGTCACTGTGCTGTTATCTAATCAAGGAAGTGGCTTCTCTGAGGGCTGAGTGATACACTGATCTATGGGAATAAGGATACATTACTACTAAGTGTAGATGTGATACTATGCTAATTTAGCAAAATATCAGTAGTATGTTCTCTCATAGGTCGTAGGATCACGTTCTCAATCCCGGTAATTAATGCCAGGTGTGACTTTTAACATGTGGAGAAGGACTTAAATATAATCAGAAGTGATTGGCAACTCCTATGATATTCCTAACACTATTGCTTCAGTAGGTTTGTCTTCCCAGGCTGGTCATTACTGTAGTTATCAGACTGCACAGGTCGGTGAGAATGTTGCATGGGAAAGCTACAATCATTAATCTTAAAGAATACTTAAAATAATAACACATTAGTGAAGCACTAAGAAAAGCACTAAGACTTCTAATACAGAGAAGTAAAATGGCAATCATGTATTTAAACATATTAACACAGTGTGTTTATGAGTAAATAGAGGCAAAAACATCAAGATATATCTATGAATCTAAGCAGGACCGTTTGGTTAGACTAACTTGTCCTAAAAGGAAATCAGTGGCAGTGGTGAAAAGGAAAAACTGAAAAGCAGACAGACAGACACAAAGAAAGAGAAGGAAGGAAGAAGGGGATGGGAGGGGGAGGGAAGAAATTAGGAGAGGGAGGCAGAGAGAACAAGGAGGGAGGGAGAGAGGGAGGGAGGGAGGGAGAGAGAGAGAGAGAGAGAGAGAGAGAGAGAGAGAACAGTGAGTGAGAAGATATTCAAATAGAATATTAGGAAGACAAATATTCTTTAAGATGTTATACATCATGCTATCATGGTACTTTAGATTTAGAACAATAGGAAACTCTCAAGTTATTGTTGCATCACATATTTACTTTTATGATTTTACTGACTGTAAATAGATGTGGATTCCAAGTCAAAAGTCAGAGAAATAACAGAAGAGGTGGATAGATTATAGTCTCGCAAGTGAACCATAGACATGTCTGTGGACATAGTAAGAAATCAATAAATCCTTAAAATCAGAAATGATGAGACAGACTGCTTTAGAAGTTAATGAGGTGCATGAGAAAGAGACGGAGAAAATGAGAGGATGCAAATGATCTGTGGCAAAGTACATTTCTTTTGCATAGGATTGTGTTACCGAACTAGTTCTCATCACAGGAAAGATGATGGAGTTGACATATCTGGGGAACCAAAGACTGGGCATTTAGATCAATATCTCCTATAAGTTTCGAAAGATATGTAAATAAGAATAACACACAGTTTTGTATATGCATGAACCAAAGAAGAGTTATTTTATATGCATATATATATGAAAAATCATAAAAATAAATAGAATTTCTATGACCACAAGAGGATCTTTTGTTCATTTAGAATGTGATATTACTAACCCAGGAAATCCAGGAACTTTAGAAAAAAGTCATATAAAATGGCAGAGGTGGAAGAGGAGGCCGTGAAGAAATATAGAAGAAAATTTTAAAAAATCATAAAATAGAATACTGAGGTGTTAAGAAAGTCAATAAACAGGTTTCAGTTTTCTTTTGTTTCTTTTTTAGTAAGTAGAAAAGGCTGATGAGGGTCACTGAATTACATAGGGTGATATATGTCAATGGCATTAACAGTACAATGTTGCTGTAAAAGGGAGAAGAGAAAAATCCATACTACAAGGCATACTTTTTTTTCCAGTGATTTTTTTCTCTAACACTCCGCAAGAGGAGAATGAAGTAACAAACAAGGTTTTCTTGCCAAAGGTGTAGATTATGACCATTAGAGAGAAGCAGTATAATGTTATAGTAAAAAGGTGTTGTATATGATTACTGAGGAAAATCATACATTTAACTCCAATTCCTAACATGTCACCTTTACAATGGTATACCTTTAACACTGGGATATTTAAATAGGTTTTCCCTTCAGGGCCATGGATTCTCTGTCACATGTACTGGGGAATAGATTGAACACTATTATCTGCAAGAGAAGCTGCTTTCCTACCCATGCTCTAAGTCATCTATTCCCTGGAGTGATGTCCTACAAGGACATGGCCACGTAAATTAATAATATCACTCCTTTGACAGTTGAAAGTGTAAGACATTAGTATCATTCAACAGTTAGGCTGCTTATTGCTTCTTCAGATACACAAGTTCAGTTTCAATATCAACATCAGATATTCACAAACACCAACAACTTCAGCTCCAATGGATCCTATGCTCTTAATCTGCCTATGAGTGCACCTATGCACATGCAGTACTCACTCACATAGACAAACATATGCATATAAATAAAAATAAATCTTTAAAAATAGTCTAAACTGCCTTTCATTCTATAAAGTAATTTAGCAAAGAATAGCTATAGAGAGGAAAGTAATCTTTGTCCAGCATGTTCTCACTGGACTTTAGCAGTTGATCACGCACCTGTGTAGCGGATGTTCTCACTGGACTTTAGCAGTTGATCACGCACCTGTGTAGCGGGGAGGGAGAAAGAGAGAGAGAGAGAGAGAGAGAGAGAGAGAGAGAGAGAGAGAGAGGAGAGAGAGAGAGAGAGAGAGAGAGAGAGAGAGAGAGAGAGAGAGAACATTCCAAGTGAGGGATTAAGAAGTGTGGGGATGTTCACTGTTATCAACATTAAACCCAACAGATAGTCTCTCATCCTCTTCAGATATCAGACTGTTCCATTCTGCTCTCCATCCTCCCTCCCTTCTTCTTTTTATTTTTCTTCTTCTTTTTATTTTTCTTCTTCTTTTTATTTTTCTTCTTTTTCTTCTTCTTCTTCTTCTTCTTCTTCTTCTTCTTCTTCTTCTTCTTCTTCTTCTTCTTCTTCTTCTTCTTTTCCTTCCTCCTTCCTCCTTCTCCTTTCTTCCTTTCTCTCTCTCTCTCTCTCTCTCTCTCTCTCTCTCTCTCTCTCTCTCTCTCTCTCGTTCTCTTGCTCTCGCCCTCTTGCCCTCTCGCCCTCTCGCCCTCTCGCCCTCTCTGAAGTTAGTCTAAATTAACCCCGTGTCTCTTGGAATGCTTAAGGGTGTTTCCTTGTGTTTCTTGACAACTTACACAACTACTCTAGTTCAAATGGACTATGGAGAAGATACAGAGTGGTTTTGGAAACTATTAAGAAAAGGAAAGGAGCAGGCTAGAGAAGGTGTAAGTGCTGAGGTTGACAACTAAGTGAGGTAGGAGGTCCTGTCAGTGTGTAGCTTTCAGATACCTGATATCAGATATTCTGTCTATAAAAACTCTGCTATACATGCTTGAGACTCACTGATTTGTACTTTGCATCTAAGTTATGTCCTTTGTTTTCCATGTTTCATCTGCTGCTTTGAGCTCATGAATTGTGAAGTACTTAGAAACAGAGGGATGGTCTTTTAATATGGAGATAGTATGGTTTATTTAGTTTAGCCTAATAATTCCCATGTGTCCTTTCTCCTTGAAATAGTATAATGCTTTGTTTTTTTCTTATGGATGAGTAATCTATGTTATGTAAAATTCATGATTTCTTTAACATTAATTGGTTTATTGGATTATTTCATTTCTTATCTACTGAAAATTGCAGCATCAACATATATCTGCAAACATCTTTGAAATGCTGACTAATAGTCCTTCAGATGTATATATATATCCAGGTGTGGCACAGCTGGGTCATAGGAGACTTCTATTTTAATTATTCCTATGTAATTGTTGAGGAATATTATCTATGATTTTAGAGAAAACACTTCAACTTTTCTTCATTTTGTGTAATGCCAGCTTTAGACTCTGTTGAATGTTTTATTATGGAATGAGAGCTTTTCTGTTCCTAATTTCTCCAGAGATGTTACTAGAAAAGGATAATGAAGAAGTTTGTCAATGGCTTTTCTGTGTCTATTGAGAAAATTAATCAATTTTTCCTCTTGAAATATGTTTATATGTTTTATTTTCCTTATAATTTCCATTTAATAAACAAAATATGCATTCTGTGGATAGAACAACTTGATAATGGTGTATTAGTTTTCACATATGTTCTTGGATTTAATTTGAAATACTTTTTATCAGAATTTTTACTTCAATGTACATCAGAGAAATTGGCCTATCCTTTTCTTTTGTTGTGTTCTTTGCCAGTTATTGGGGAATATTGGTTTGTGTGGTAGTATTTCTTCTCTTTTGATTTGTGGATCAATTTTACAAGTTTGATGTTAACTGTCAACTTATCTTTATGTTTGAAAGAATTCAGCAGTGAGTCCAATTATTCATTAACTTTTGCTTTTCAAAAGAATATATTTATTTTTTAATCATATTTACTTTTATAAATGCCTATCTGCCTGTATACAAGGTACCTGCATTACAACACATGCATAGGACTTAACAGTGCATCTTAGATTCCCTGAGATTGGAGTTACAGATGGGGCTATGCGATACTTGGAACCAAACTTATATCATCTGCAAGAGCAGCAAGTGATCATTATTAGATATGGACAGAGAAGTTATTCTTATCAAATATCATCAATATGGCTGCTTAAGCAATACCTCAACAGTGACAATACCAGTTAATTTCCTCAAAATAGATAGGCCAAATCTTTTTAGTCATGTGCCTAGATGAAAAGCTACAAGCAATTAACAACAGCAGAGAGAGGGTTAATTTGTCATGCTCAGGAATGAGTCCCCTAGTAGGTTATCTAATACCAAGAGGAAAGACTTTAAAGCATACATATAAGAGCAACACTAAACAGACTCGAATTTACATAGATATATTTATTTAAATATATCTTAATATGTATTTATTTGAATATAACTAAATATATACTTATTTGAATATTTATATATTCAATTAATCCTTACCTGATTCAAATAAATTCAATTCAAATAAATATATCTGTATATATTTGTAACAATAATTAATGAAGAAAAGAAAGGTCATAAATTCAACCAGGAGTATGAGAGGAATATGAGAGGAAGGGGAGAGTGAGAACTGGAAATAATTTGAGTACAGTATTCATTTAGAATAGTCTCAAAAATTAAAAATGAAAAGAGGAATCTTATTGATAAAGAAATAACAAGAAAAAAAGCATAAGTATTTCAAATATTTACCATCAGCCAGCACATAATTGAACTTTTAAGCTTTCCAAAGTAGACATTATTTAACTAAGAGCTGAAAAACCAAAGGAATCAAGAACACAAGACGAGTAAAGGCAATAACATAATAGAAGACATGTTCCCAACTATCTAAGATATGTACCCAATTATATAAGATTAAACATTCAAAAAAGACAGAGAAAAATATCTCAACATAGCAATAAGTTATGTTAAAGGAGTTGACACTCCAAAATAAGGGAAGAGTGTTGAACGTAGAAATATTTTTAACAGCCAGAATTAAACTGCAATTATTAAGACAAAGAAATACACCACAAAAATCAACAGACCAATATTACACAAAGAGTTTTCCAATAAATGCATGTTAACACCTTATGACAAATTGTGTGATTAAGAATCAAGAAGGGAATAGAATTTCATTAATAACTTATGAATCTTACATACATGTATATGAATAGTCACATAACAAATTCTGTCAACTACAGGACCTTTATTACAAAGACAAACCTCCAAAGACTCCGTGTTTCTCATTTCCTTTCTGTTATTCAACTGTTCTATATAGCTGCATAACAGAAAATGAAACTCACAATTTCTTATTTTGCATCAAAAGCAGGATTCACATGTCCTCAAGGATTTGAATAGACTGTAATTTATAAATAATTGCCAACTTCTTTAGTTCAATAGTTTTTGACAAAGAACATCATGCTGTTTCCTTTGTGACTGCTGCTATTAGTTCTTAGAAAACTAATTTTAGCATAAATTAAAAAGAAAAACAAGAAAATTCCTTTCCCTTACATTTTCCCCAAGGTTCTAAGTGTATTCTTTAACTTCTGATATGGAGGACATGCTGATTCAACTGGTGGTCAGCATGTAGAAGAATGCAAACCAATCAATTTTTATCTCCTTGTACAAAGCTCAAGTCCCAGTGGATCAAGGACTCCACATAAAACCAGATACACTGAAACTAATAGAAAAGAAGGTAGGCAAGAGCCTCGAACACATGGACAGAGGGGAAATTTTCCTGGAGAGAATACCAATGGCTTATGCTCTAAGATCAAGACTCGACAAATGGGACCTCAAAAAATTGCAAAGCTTCTATAAGGCAAAGGACACTGTCAATAAGACAAAAAGGCCAACAACAACAGATTGGGAGAAGGTCTTTAGCAATCCTACATCCAACAGAGGGCCAATACCTAATATATACAAAGAACTTAAGAAGTTAGATTCCAGAGAGCCAAATAACCCTATTAAAAATGGGTACACAGCTAAACTAAGAATTCTCAACTGAGGAATATCAAATGGCCAAGAAGCACCTAAAGAAATGTTCAACATCCTTAGTCATAAGGGAAATGCAAATCAAAACAATCCTGAGATTCCACCTCACACCAGTCAGAATGGCTATGATCAAAAACTCAGGCAGCAGCAGATGCGAGGATGTGGAGAAAGAGCAACACTCCTCCATTGTTGGTGGGATTGCAGACTGGTACAACCACTCTAGAAATCAGTCTGGAGTTTCCTCAGAAAACTGGACATTGCACTACCTGAGGACCCAGCTATACCACTCATGGGCATACACCCAGAAGATGCTCCAACGTATAACAAAGACACATGCTCCACTATGTTCATAGCAACCTTATTTATAATTGCCAGAAGCTGGAAAAAGCCCAGATGCCCTTCAACAGAGGTATGGATTCAAAAAATGTGGTACATTTACACAATGGAATATTACTCAGCTATCAAAAGAAATGACTTCATGAAATTCATAGGCAAATGAATGGAACTAGAAAATATCACCCTGAGTGAGGTAACCCAGTCACAAAGGAATACACCTGGTAAGTACTCAGTGATGGATATTAGGAAAAAGCTCAGAATACCCATGATACAACTTACAAACCATATGAAAGTAAAGAAAAGACCAAGTCTTGCATCTAAGACTCAAGAAACATAGTGGAAGAGAAGGTGGAAAGTTGTAAGAGTCAGAAAGTCAGAGAGATTCCTGTGAGATTGTGTACCTAGTAATGTTGGAAGTCTCCATAAAATCTCACCAACTTGTCTGCCCCAACATGAGTTGAACAATGAAAATAGCAGTATACATGCTAAATTGGATAGGGAAAGACCAGGAGGACCCAACCCTACAAGAAGAACCATGGGCAAATAATAAATACTAAGTGTTGTATAAATTGTCTTCTCTAGGGAAGGGCACATTGATTGGTTATTAAATACCAAACACTCAGTCTTAAAAGCACATATAGAAGTAACATCATGCACACTGAGCAGGTTATATTGATAAGTATATGTATATATGCACACATGTATGCATATAACAACAACTAACACAAAAGATAAATTTGAAAGAGCAACAAAAAATTCATATGAGGGCTTGAAGGGAGGAAATGAAGGGCTCACATTCAAATCTCAGAAATGAGAGAATTAATTAAAATTTTAAAAACCGACTAAGCATGTTTACAACTAGGGCTATATTTTATTGATGCTCAACTCAATGCCTTCTGGTTTTAAGTGGCAATCCACCATAGTATTTATCTTCAACTTGCTGGATATAAAGGTCAGTGGTGCCCCTCACTATTCCTTTACAAACACACTTACATCTTCACATTAAATATACGGTAACATAAATGAATATTCTGAGAATCCATGAGCATGCTTATTAATTATTATAAGCAATATTGCTAGTGAGAAATTCATTGTCCTCTCTTTCATCCAGCTTCAATAGGTTTTTGTGTATGTTCGCCTGTTTGGTTGCTTTATTTTGTTTTGTTTTGCTTCATGCAACCTTTACTGTACCATATGTGACAAGTATGTTGAAGAGTTAGTCAACCACTAGCAACTGGGAAGTGACTCTACATCTCTTTCTAGCAATAAAAGGTGCTAATGGGTTACTGTTTGGGATCCTAAAAATGAACTTAACTTAGACTCACTCAATGCTGAATTGCTTTCACTTAGTTCTGGTGTCGCCTCCCCATGTCCTTCTCAACTATGCCCTTTCTGAAATGGTTCACTAAATGTGTGTCCCATTCTTTAAATAATCAGACAGAAAAACAAAGAATGCCTCTGCACCATGGTCTTCTTTTATTTCATGTCCATTTTGAAACAGCCTCTGTAGTATTACCCCTCAGCTCAAATGAGCAGTTGTACCATGGCGACATCTGTAGAACAAGCCACTTGAAACAGAGGACTTATTTTTTTTTGTATTTAGTAGTGAAATGAAATTGAGAAGCCAAATCATTTGTACATTGCTGTGGGATTCCCACACTCATTTATGTTTTGAGAATAAAAAGCTGGCCTGGGTAATAAGAAGATTTGGAGAGAAGGCAATTCTTTTGCTAAATCGACTGCTTTTGGATGAGCATGACAGAGGTTGTGGAAAACAGGTGTCTGGCTTTGATTCTGATTTACTATCTACCTACTTTTTTATCTTTACCATTCACTGCTTTGCTCTGGCTTCACCTAATTTAAATGCTCGTTATGAAAATTAGAAAAGTGTGCTTTTCCTTTCTCCTCTTTGAGTCATTTGCATTTCCAGTAGCTATGAAGGAAATTTGGGCAACAACATGATGACAGAATTTTTATCTTTTTCCTGAGTATTTTTGTTGTTTCTCCTTCTTTGTGGAGGATATTTAATAAAATCTATTCCAGTCATGCCTTATCTTGTACAGATTAGTAAATGTGTTTATTGCATTAGAATAACTATTCTAAAAATAGGCATTCTGCTTTTTTTCCATTTTATTTTTATTGAGTTTAATGAGGCAGGCTGTATAACATACATTACTATTAATAATTGATTTTATGAATTTGGATAACTGTCATTTATCTTTTTTATTTTGATTTTTGAATAATGTTTCAATTCATCTTCTTTTCTATAAATTTGCCTTTCTTGCCTATGTTCTGATTTTTGAGTGTCAATTTTAAACCACCATTTTGAGGTATGCTTGACACCTGAAAACTATGAATAAAATTAAATATTTTTTTAAATTTTACCAATAAGTTACACTTTGTACAGTAGCAGCTGGTATTTTGTTGTTGTTGTTGTTGTTGTTGTTTCTGAATATCAGCATAATTACCTTTAATCTTAACATAAAGATGAAATCAAAAACCCAATTCCTTTCAAAGTCGTCATTCAATTCTTACCTTGTCAGAATTGGAAAGTACATGAGTCTGAACATGTTACAGGATGACAGCCTGTGCTTTTAATCACTGAGACATCTGTCAAACCCCTTAATTTTATTCTTAATTCACCAAGAAATCAAATATTATCATCTTAACTTTCTAGACTTTAAAGCACTTTGCTTACATTTAGTTTATCTAAATCCATATCAGTATCTGCCCACACGTACTATCTTGTGGAATAAAACTCTTAGCTTTAGCAGACTAATAATAATTGTTCTTTCTTTCTCTCTTTTTATTGTGCATGCCAGCTAGTGTTGCAGTGTTTTAAAAGCATTCATGAACATGATACCGTTGAGTTCATCTTGCTTACGTTCATGATTCCATGATTGACTGGTGACTGTGGCTCACTGTTACTAACCGACACTTCTGAAGAATATACTACTTACAGAAAGGTCAAAATTCAAATTAAAATTTCTATTCAGTGTGAATTGCTTTTGTAAAGCTCTCAAATCCAAAGTCCAACCATTATAAATCTAGAACAATGTGTCTTAGGTTTCTAATACTTTTTGTTTTTCTCTTCCTTAAAGGATGGTTTACACAAAGGGTTCACAATATAGAACATGAAAGATAGCTCAGTGGATAAATTAGTAAGGACAGACACAGGAGAATCTTGAGTTCAATTCCCCAGCAGTCACATAAATCAGGGTATGACAATCCATATCAGCTGCTGAGTGGAGATGGACACATTCTGGGAGCTCCTGACCAGACAATCAGTTGAACTATTACACTCGAGGTTTGCTGAGAGACTGTGCCAAAAAACAAAGTGGAAAAGTCACAAAACCGACATCAAAGTGACATACCGTGACCTACATATCATAGGTATGGAAAAGAACACAAGCGTACACACATGTGTACACATGAACATACACAAGCATGATTCAAAATCTCTTCACTTTAGTTAGCTATATTCCTTAAAATGTTGAACTGGGAAAAATATTGCTTGGTATATAAAATTAATTACCAATTTCATGTGTGAATAAAATTTTACATAAAAAGTATCAAATTATCTTTGAAAAGTGCATAAAATCACAGTACCTAATTGAATCAGCTTGTGTAATTTTTATGCATTTGTATTTTTTATATTTTACTTAACAGCTAGCTTTATTTGATTAGCGAGACTGAGTGGCCTAATAACTGGGCTCCATGTGGTCTCTTTTTCTGATTTTTTTGTCTTTTCTTGAAAGCATAGTCATTTGTCTTTAATTTTTTAATGATTATTCACAAAATAGTCTGAAATTGAGTGGCAGTGATTCAAGCATATGAGTCCATATGAGACAAGGTGGCTCAGAAGTCCATGACTCACCGACTCACCACAAGAGAATCAGAGGAAGTTCCTACTTAGTATCTTACTAATTATGATTACCAATAAAATGAGTTCCATGTATTATGAAGACCCAAGAACAGCGAAGACATTTAGTTTTATTTTTGAAATGAGTTTGTAAGCTCAGACTTAGGTATAGGATTCTGGGTGTGTCATAACTCAATATAAATTTAGATTACAGGATTTTTATGAAGAGCAACACTTCCATGGAGATGAAAATCTTCTAATGGTTTCAAGATGACTTTCAGATATCCTCGTCGGTAGTACAAAGACACTCACGAAACTGATTGTTATTACTTCCTGGCAAGGACAGGGATGTTTGGTTTAGATTCCTTTCCTATGTTGAAACAAGCTCCTCCTTAAAAAGACCTGGGTGAATACATCAGTAGAGAGCACTGGTCTCACTGCACCCCTATGAGTTGTTGTACTTAGGACAAGGAAGGCAGCTAGCAGGAGTCCCTGTGCTTGGTTCTTTCTTCTCCAGCCTCAGTGTGAGTCCTGGCCTGAACCATTACTTAATCTTTCTTCTCTCTTCCGCTTTTGCTCATTTATGCATGACCTTAAAGTTTCTTCTAGAAAAAAAATAACATCAAATACTTATAATAAGATCTCTTATTTCCACAACCAAACTAAGGAATAAAATCATCTTTGAATTGACAAGGAGATAATAATAGTAGATGAAGCAGTAACTACCCATAGTACACGGCAGGTACATCTAAATCTAAGAAAATTAAAATCTCAGAACCATTGTACCAAGAAAATTAGCTTTTTATTATTGTTCCATGCAATTACTTTTTCAGTTATGAAGTTCTCAATATTATATTTGTTTTAAATATCTTTAAGAAAACTTCGTATGTAGATACCAGTGATTGAAAGCTATTGACTACTTGTTGCTTTCAGAATCTAAGACTTTATATAGCCAGAAACAAATAATTATGTTTAAAAGAAGAGGTCAATTTACCTTACCACCTAGGTAGCACTCAACTGGAAAATAAGCATGGATGGCACACGGGCCAGAGCCTGTGAGGAGTGTATGGGAGTGGAACATTAGTGCCTTAAGAATGCTAAGGGAAATGGAATCTGGGCAGAAGATGTGGAAACTGGAGCTCTTTCCAATTTAAAACCTGCTTTACTGTTGTCAAGCCTGAGTTATTTGCTAGGCTATAAGTCATCACCTGATTTTTGGAAGAAATTACATTTAATGGTGATTTTGTTTAGGCTTAATGAGACTGTGTTAGTGTGAGATTTCACCTTTCCAAGTCACTGAATAACTAGCATTATGGGAAGTTCAAAAGCATTTCTGTGCTTCTAGCCCATAGAGAAAGGTAGAGAAAGACAAAGGACTGTCTTCCACATCACGAGTGCTGGCACAGTTTTATCAAACATTGCAGAATAAAGCAAATGGTTTGTGCTATTTCAGTTATGCATTAAAATATGAAGATTGAATTTATTACCATGTTTTCTTTCCCTTTCTCTAATTAGTCCCTGTAATAAGATGTGTGGTTGAAGGGACACTTTCAGAACAGTTACTTTGGGTACTATCAGTCTGAGGACCCTGACAGAACGTTCTTTTGAAAACTGATACAATGAATGCACTTGGAGAATAACATAAGGAAATAGGCCAAGAAGATGAAGACATGATGGAAGACAAGTGCTGGAAAGAGGCTCCAGCACAGGGAGAGAATGGTGAGCCTTGCTTACAACAGCTACTTCTCTTATTGTCCACAGAAATGACACAAACCAGTAGTCTCGGAATCCACATCTTGCTTGGTGAATTTCTTCTATACAGGAAATATTTAAAACAGGATAAATGAAGAAAGCATACTTTTCACCATGTCAGACATACTTCATGAAATTTTAAACTCATCGATTTGAAAGATTAGCTTAATTCCGTGATTGAACTATAAACACACACATATGTTTATTCATGTGTATCACATAAAGTCATTTTGTCAAAAGTGAACTTACACAACTTAGGTCCTGTATTTTGTTTTCATAAACTCCAGTCTCCATGAATGCAAGCAACATTTCAACACTTTTGGTAATACTGCCCTTGAAGTTTTCAATTCAGGGTTCAGAATTTCCAGGAAAGAAGAATTACAAATAAATAAATAAGTGTTATTATATTTAAATGTGATAGTAATTTTACCAAAACCAGATTACACATTTCAAATTATTTTGGTTATATTTTTATTTTCATTTCATAACGAGTGTCTGAAGTATATTTACAGTTATTACATTTTATATAAAAATAATTGTATCTGTGTAAAGTGGAATTACCTTAAATTGTACTTAAAAATAATAAAGTTTATGAATTCATGTGGTGGGGAAAAACAGAGTTCAACCAGTGTTGTGGGGTGTTAACTCTGATTTCCATATGATTTCGTGACAAACCAAAGTTTTTATTTAATATCTGCACAGTACTGCTAACTAAATTGTTCTCTGGAATGGGGCTACTCCCAGAAACTGGAGGAAAAGCAGCAAGTCTCAGAAGCAACAAGAAAGGCTAAGTTAACTTCCCTGAAAACCCAGTGCAGATTCTGAGTTGAATGCCAATGACCAAAACTTGTTAAAACTATCTCATCCCAATGGAGGTTTTAGAGAAAGGACTGAGGTAGCTGAGGGGGTTTGCATCCCTATAGGAAGAACAACAATATCAACCAACTAGACCCCCCAGAGCTCCCAGGAATTAAACCACTAATGAAAGGATATACCTAGAGCAACCCATGGCTCCAGCCACTTGTGTTGCAGAGGATGGCCTTGTTGGGCATCAATGGGAGGAGAGGCCCTTGGTCCTGTGATGGTTCAACCAGTGTAGGGAGGGTAATGCCAGGGTAGGGAGGTGGGAGGGAGTGGGTGGGCAGATCAACCTCACGGAGGCAGGGAGTTGGGGAATGGGATAGAGGATTTCTGGAGGGGAAACCAGGGATGGGGATAATATTTGAAGTGCAAAGAAAATATCCAATAAAAAATGAAAAAATATATCTCATCTCCAAACTCAGCACTGGAAACTCTAAACTGATATTAGTGGTATATTTTAGTAGAATATTTTTATAAATATTTCAATTTCATATTCATATTTCGAAACTATCACTACCCACCCCACTCCTTTCCCTGCTCCAGTCCCTCATGCATCTGCCTAGCTCTGTCTCAAATTCATGGTATCTTTTCCTTTAACTGTTGTTTTACATGCATACACATATTATACAAATGCTATGAAATTATGCCAAATGACTTCATTTGGACTTAAATTGCTGCTTGGTTATCCACATATGAATCTCATATCCTGACAACAGCTATATCCAGATCTTGCTAATCTTCTAAGCTCTCTGATTTTAGGCCCCTATGTTTCATCAAATGCTGTGCTTAATATCAAAAAGTCAAAAGACACTTTAAACAACTGAATTTAGTATCTTCTAAATTACTATCATTCTTTGCTCCTGACTAATAAATAAAATAGAATCAATTTTAGTCGTAACTTACAGATATATTACATGGGGATTGAAGTAGGTTTATTTAATTTAAAAGGACTAATTTCATTCCTGTTCTCTGCATCATTTTTCTCATATATTTAACCTTTGTATGTTCAACTCTGATGCTCAAATGGCTAGGTATCCCAGTGTATAGAGCAGATAACATTCCCATGGTGTTTAGCATGAAATAGCTACTATTGCCACACTTACACAGGTTAAATTAGTTGATTGATATAACTCATCAATAGATATGATTATTTTTTCCTCTTTACAAAGAAGGAAATTGTGGCAAATGGCTAGGCCTCAGTTATAGAATGTAGAATTTAACTCATAAATGTAGGATTAGAGGTTTATGTGATATTGTATATTGCCTACAGTATACAACTCTATTTGGGCTGAATATCCACTTCTCTGTACAACAGTCATTAGCAATTGTCTCATGGCTCTGTCATCTCCAAAATCTTAAGATCCTCACAGAACTCGAGGTTTCCCTTTCAGAGCTTTACACATTGGCCTCTTGGGGCTTCTGAGTACAAAAATATCTGCCAATCACTCTCTAGCCTCAGCGTCTCTCAAAATGCCAGAGGAATAATTCACAGTCCCCTCATTCTGTCATTAATTTCTCTAAAGCCAGCACCATGTGGGTGACACTGTCAATTTCTCTTGCTACTCTGCCCCTCTTCAATCACATTAACTTCATATTTTGTACTTGGTTGCTTTCTACAAGTAGAAAGTTATCATTCCCAAGATGAAAGCTTAACTGGATGGCACATATCCCTATGGACTCTGTTTCCTTTATTCCAGCTCAGAGTAGGAGGATCTCCGTAACTATGCTAACATTTGCAGCCTCTTTTAGCACAAGTCTTGGCTGCAGCTTTAAACTTCTTAGGAGTCTTTTAATCTCCAGGCTACATTTGTATTTCTCTCTGCCCCACTTGATCTTTTTTCCCCTTTCATTTTAAGGCTATATAAGCATTATTAGCAACTACCATTCCAAAAATTTAATGTTCCACAGTCTTAAAATTAATCCATTACTTTTATATTTAACCTCAGACAAACTCTTAGCATAAAAGAAACAGATTCTGTACCAAAGCATCATAAAAAGGAGTGCTAGCCTAGTTGATGTTAATGTTAGATTCCCCTTGAAATATCTTAAATGAAAAATCTACACTCTTCTCTCTCAGCCTTATCTTTCAGACTTTAACTAAAATGATGTAATAATCTGAGTATGCAGCAGTAAATCAGTTTTGATTTTCGAGTCCAAATTCTGAAATTCTTAAATATTTATAAAACAAACAAAAAATACCATGATCAGATACTTCACATCAACATCCCACTTCTGGTACCAATTATGTTAGTCTTGTGATAAAACAATATGAGCAAAAAACTCATATGGAAAAAAAGAGCTTATTTTGGCGTATAGCTCCAAAGGGTTTGACTCCCTGATGGAGGAAACATCATGAAGGAAGCAGACCTGGTAGCCAGAGAAGGAAGCTGGCACCCCACATCCTTTACCACTACCAGAGAGATGGAGGTGGGGTGGGGTGGAAATATGGTGAAAATGGATGTATCTGGATTTGGCTGTTTTGTCAGTTGTTTTTTCTATCTCCTTTCTCCACCCTTTTTCTTCCACCCTTTCAGCCTCCTAACACTGGATAATAGAGGAAAAGAGAAGAAAGAAAGGAGACCCATAAGTTGTGTCAGGTTTTAGAAAGGGGAGGCATTATCATTAGGTTATCATTATACTACTTCTTGCTAATCAGGAGCATAGAGTTTCTTGGGACAAGTTTGATTTTCATGGTCAGGATATCTAACTTCTTATCATTATTACTTTTTTTCTTTGTGCACAACTTTAACCAATAGCAACCAACAACCCACCACTTACACACGCAACCCTGCCTTTTGAGGGCTTAGCATTTATACATCTCCTAAACAGTCCCCAGAATTCCAAATGTCATACAATCACAGCAACTATCTGCAACTGGCAAAATCATACCCCTTCCCCCGCTAGCATATAAGAAAATCATAGTCAGCTGCTGAGGACAATCTGAAGCAGCCCCACGTCCCATATGTGGGATTAAAACTAAAACATATCCTTATATTTCTGTTTTTTTTTTTTAAAAAAACCTCATTACACATGGGGCTATGTAATCATGAGTCCTGGCTCAAGTGATGACCTTTCAATAAGAATTCTGTGGTTCCACAGCCTCCTCAAATAGTGTTACCAACTGAGAAACAAGGATTCAAACACTTGAGCCTACCAGAGACACTTTCCACTTAAACCATTTGTTTGCTTTTTGTTTGAATTCTTGAAACAGGGTATCATGTTGCTCAAACTGGCCTTGAGCTTGGTATAAAGCTAACATTAGCCTTGAAGTCGCTATTGTCTTAGTACCTAGGTGTGTACCACAACGTACAACTTAAGGCTTTCATGTTTCTGACCACTACCTTATCCTGTCTCTTCAAAAGAGCAAGTTTCAAGCAAGGCATGAAGTTACGATTCATAGGAAGTTGCATAATCGCCATATGATAAGGATTTTTAAAATCATTTTGCACATTTGTGGAGGCAGAATTTAAATATCATAACATTCACGAAGTATAATTTGTAATTCGATGACATTTGGAAATTTCTATAAATGTGACATCACTGCTTTAATTCAGCTTCAGAACCTCATCATTCAAGAATTCCCTTCATAATTCCCCACTTTTAACCTTTGTTAGCACTTCAAGAATATAGAAATAGCTGGGAAAAGTGGTACATGCCTGCACCCTAGCACATGGGAGCCATAGGCAGTAGTGCCATGATTTCAAAGGCAGCCTGTGTTACAAAGTAAAGTACAGCAGATCCCAGATGGTGTAGCGAGACCCTGTTTCAGATATCTATTCTCTCTGCCAAAAATAAATAAATAAGAATTTTAAGATATTAATTTATGCAGAACTACTTTCTATCCTGTATTTCTTCTCAGAATATGATCTGTTAACTCTGGCGTTTCCCTGGGTCTTTTACAATGTCTAAAAGTGAGACTTCCTTGCAGCACACAGTGAGGGAGATACAGTATAGCAATCCCAGGAAAGAAGAGTCCGACATTGGAAATGGTTAAGGTAGTCTTACCCAGGAGAAATACTCCATTTCAATTGAAAGAGTAAAGAAATGTACACACACACACACGCACACACACACACACACACACGCACACACACACGCACACACACACACGCACACGCACACACACGCACACGCACACGCACGTGCACATGCACGCTCACACAAATGCACCTGCACACACACATGAAGTGTAACAATGCAACCCTTGTTTTGGAAAGGGGTATTTTTCATAAAAATTATTCATAGCAATCTGTAATTGGTTCACATTTGAATTGTAAGTGTATTCATTTGTTATTTATCTTTTAATTTATAATAAAAGAAGCATTGACATGTAAACTGAGCCTGTGCGTTCACAGAAAACACTCTGCAAAACAGCTGCCATGCTCCATGTTCCATGTTTCAACTTCCCTTTTCAAGAAAGAAGAAACAGAGGAATGTTACCTCCTACTACCTGCTCTTAAAAAGGGGGGACAAGAATACCCTTGGGAGGGAATAGGGAGGCAAAGTTTAGAAGAGAGGCAGAAGGAACACCCATTCAGAGCCTGCCCCACATGTGGCCCATACATATACAGCCACCCAATTAGACAAGATGGATGAAGCAAAGAAGTGCAGACCGACAGGAGCCGGATGTAGATCGCTCCTGAGAGACACAGCCAGAATACAGCAAATACAGAGGCGAATGCCAGCAGCAAACCACTGAACTGAGAACGGGACCCCCCTTGAAGGAATCAGAGAAAGAACTGGAAGTGCTTGAAGGGGCTCGAGACCCCATATGTACAACAATGTCAACCAACCAGAGCTTCCAGGGACTAAGCCACTACCTAAAGACTATACATGGACTGACCCTGGGCTCCAACCTCATAGGTAGCAATGACTAGCCTAGTAAGAGCACCAGTGGAAGGGGAAGCCCTTGGTCCTGCCAAGACTGAAACCCCAGTGAACGTGATTGTCGGGGGGAGGGCGGTAATGGGGGGAGGATGGAGAGGGGAACACCTTTATAGAGGGGGAGGGGGAGGGGTTGGGGCATGTTGGCCCGGAAACCAGGAAAGGGAATGACAATCGAAATGTAAATAAGAAATACTCAAATTAATAAAGATTAAAAAAAAAAACAAAAAAAAAAGAAACCCATTCTAATGTCATTTTGCATTCGATCACAGAGTCATGCCTGAGGGACAGAAGAGGCTGGGCCTTCCACAAGAATGAGAAATGGCTGGATTGGGAAGGGAACTTCAGGAGATAAAAAGGTTTGCTGCTTTTAGACAAGAGCCTTCTACTGACATATAGGATGGGGAGACTAATAAAAACAAACAAACAAACAAAAAACAAAAAAGAAAACAGAACTTTCTTCAGAAAAACTAGGAACACGAGATTACATAAGAAAAACAAGTGTAACTTATCTGTTTAAAGGCATATGAAATTTATTTAAGTCCACAGAAGTAACAGAATCAATATAAGAAAAACAGAAAAATGAAACAGAAAAGCGTATGCTGTAGGAAGATTTTTTTTCCTTAGCGAGTTTTATAATTCCAATGTGAAAGTCAAGCAAATATAAGCTTTTCCCCGAGAAAGAGCCACTAAGAGACTAAATTAGAAATATAAGAAGTCTTGAACATATGCTACGCTGAAAAGCTTATCAGAGTATGAAAATTCTGAGGGTGGGAAACTCAAAGGCTGAGATTGAGCCCCAAGAAGAGCAATGACTGAAGAAGTGTCCTGAAATGAATGGAGAAATTCCTCGCTTTCACAGAAGAGGCAAGGGGGTCTTTGATGAAGAGACAAGTCAAAATTCAAGCCTTATCAAATGAATACCCAAGCCTCACCCACACTATGAAGAAGGCTATCCTGCCTCCTCAGATATTATTCAGACTCATAATGTCCATATGTTTTGGTTGACATTCTACAATATGATAACTTATAATTTTAAAGGGGGAAAGGAGGTGAACAAGCAATGAACATAGATCCAAGGGTGTGAATCGTATTGGATCATTAGGAAAACATTCTCCTATTAACAGATGGGGAAATAAGGAAGAAGATGAAATTGGACAGATCAAGTTAAATTCGTGATGAATGAAGTAATCAGTGTTAAAATTCACCATAAGAGCAAAAGGAGAGAATATTGAAAACAGAAGGGAATTATTAAAAGGAATGGATATAGGGAGAGAGTAGGCAACGAGTTAATTAAAAGAAAATATAATATGTATGTTTTATGTGTATAAAAATATTGTGATAGGCCCATTTCTTTGTATCTTACTTAAAATGAGTCTGAAAATACCAAGATAGTAAAATGTCTAAATATAAGGTAAAAGCAGATTATGTGCTGTTGGAAAACTAAGAATTGACCAGAAAGTAAGTTATTAGACACCTTGACTAATTGATCCTAAATCATAGAATTAAGAATAGAGACATTTCACTTTTTGTTTTACACTAAGAAGTCTTATTGATGATTCCTTATTTACTCTGCTTCAACTGGACATACATATCTGAGTTACTTTTATATTGCTGTGAAAAGGCATGACAAAGACAACTTATATTAGAAATAAAGGAGTTAATGGGGGGGCATCATTATAGTTTTAGAGGATGATTCCCTAGCCATCATGGTAGAGAGCATGACACCAGGCAGGAAGGCAGGATGCTACAGCAGTAGCTGAAAGATTACATTTGATCCATAAGAAGTTGGAGACAGAGGGAGGGGGGCTACAAGGGAGGAAGAGACTGGAACTGACAAGAGAATTTGAACTCTCAAAACTCACCCCGAGTGACACAACTTCTCTAACTAGGCTACAACTAATCCTTCCTAAAATAGCTCCACGAATTGGGAATCATGGATTCAAATACTTTAGCCTGTTGGGGAGGGCAGACCATATATATATGTGTGTGTGTGTGTGTGTGTGTGTGTGTGTGTGTGTGTGTGTGTGTGTGTGTGCATAATCAATCCCATGTATATACACCATATAATAGATTATTTTATCTTTGTGTTAGTTCTAATACTACTGAGTTCACTAGTATCTTATATCAATAAGATTGTTTTTGTTTTTCCTCTGAGGTCTTTAAATCTACTATTTATACTTTCACCATTTTGTATGAATAGTAGAATGTTTTCTTTGGTTTTATTTGCTCATGTCTCTTCCAAAAGATAAAATTCCCAAGTAATTGATTATAGGGTATAAATACTTTTGAACTAACTTTGTACCTTCTAGACTTAATTCTTATATATTAATAGAGTCAAATTGAATATCTATTTCCTATATGAATGAATGGGAAACAAAAATTGGAGAGAATCGACAAAAGATAGTAAAACACAGGGTATACATGGATCTACACCAAGTCCTCTGTGTACTTGTTATGGTTGATAGCTTGGAATTTTTCTGGGATTCCTAACTGGGGACAGGGGGTTGTTTTGTCTACTCTTGGGACTCTTTTGGTCTTTTCCAACCTCAATATGAGTGCTTTTGCCTCTTATTGAATCTTGTTTTGTCCTGTTTGGCTGTCATCTCTTTGAGGTCTGTTCTTGTTTGAAGAGGAAATGGAGGGGCATGGACCTGGGGGAGAAGGGAAATGGAGAGACTTAAAGGGATGGAAGAAGAGAACAGTGTGTTCTGTTTGTATGAGAGTGGATTGCACTTTGAATAAAAATGAAATTTAAGAAAGAAATGTAAGAAAAAGATACACATGTTTATTAACTTAATCTTTTCTCTGTTTTTAGATTTTTTCGTATTTTAATTGGTTATTTTATTTACATTTCAAATGTCATCCCCCTTCCCAGGTTCCCCCTCCAAAACCCCTATCCCCCCACCCATTGTCTCAGTGAGAGTGCTCCCCTACCTGCCCACCCACTCCTGCCTCAGAGACCTAGCATTCAGCTACCACAGGTAATGGAGACTCCACAGGACTAAGGGGTTCCCCTCCCATTGATGGCAGATAAGGCCATCCTCTACTACATATCTAGCTGGAGCCACTGAGTTTAGTCCCTGGGAGCTTTGGGGGGTCTGGTTGGTTGACATTGTTGTTCTTCCTAGGGGGTTTCAAACCCCATCAGTTTCTTCAGTCCTTCCTCTAACTTCTCCATTGGAGTCACTGTGCTCAGTCCAATCCAATGTCTGACTGTGAGCATCCACATCTGCATCTGTCAGGCTCTGGCAAAGCCTCTCAGGGACTATACCAGGCTCCAGTAAGGAAGCACTTCTTAGCATTAGCAATAATGCCCGTGTTTGATATCTGCAGATGGGATAGTTTCCTAGGTGGGCAGTCTCTGGATGGCCTTTTCTTTAATCTTTGCTCTATTCTTTTTCCTGAATTTTATTTTGACAGGAGGAATTTTGGATTAATTTTTGAGGTGGGGGTGTGGCCCCTTCCCTCAACCTGAGTCTATGCTTATCCACTAGATATGATCTTTACATAAAGGTTCTATTTTCCCTTTGTTGCGTATTTTCACTAATGTCCTCTCTGTTGGGTCCTGGGAAACTCTTGGGTCCCTGGCATCTGGGACTTTCTAGTGGTTATACTCAGTTCTCCATCCCCTACTGCTACATACCTCCTTTCAAATTCCTGACACTCTGTATTTTTCTCCCATTTCCTCCTCTATCTGAACTGGTCTCCCTGTTTCCTTCCCCTCTCCCAGATCCCTCTCTCCCTCTACTTCTCCAGTTTATTTTCTTTCCCCTTCTGAGTAGGACTGTAGCATCCAAAGTTTGGGGTGTGGTCTTCTTTATTCTTGGGTTTCATATGGTCTATCAGCTGTGTTGTGGGTATTCTGAGCTTATTTTTGACTAATATCCACTGGTCAGTGAGGCCATACCAGTGTATTCTGTTGTGACTGGGTTATCTCAGTCAGGATGATATTTTCAAGTTCCTTCTATTTGCCTGTGAATTTCATGAAGTCATTGATTTTAGTATTTGAGTAGTACTCCATTGCATAAATATGCCATATTTTCTGTATCCACTCCTCTCTTCAAGGACATCTGGGACCATTCCAGCTTCTGGCTATTATAAACAAGGTGGCTATAAACTTTTATGGACTTTTATCAACAAAGTGTAGCATGTGTCCTTGTTGTATGTTGGAGCATCATTTGGATATATGCTCAGGAGTGGTTTAGTTGGGTCCTCAGGTAGAACTATGTCCAATTTTCTGGGGACCGGCCAGATGGATTTCCTGAGTGGTTGTACCAGCTTATAATCCCACCAGTTATAGAGGAGTGTTCCTTCTTGTCCACATCCTAACCAGCATCTGCTGTCACCTGAGTTTTTGATCTTGTCCATTCTGACTGGTAAAGGTGGAATCTCAGGGTCGTTTTGAAAAGAAAATGCCATTAAATGACCTGTGGGATACTTAAATATAGGACACTTCTGTTTAGTTAAAATGATTCTATGTATCCTGGACTGTCACAAGTCACCTTCAATACAAACACAGTGATCCCTCTGTAATGAATATGCCATTACACAGAACTAAATTCTTAACAACACAGCTGATTCACTGAAATTGTGCCTTTCCTCTGGCTCATCATGTTGACAATTGCAGGTTAGTAATATGGCTGCCGACACCCTCAGGCACTTCTGAAAACCTACTGGCCACAGGGAATCCAGTGATCAGTCCTCACTCCCCTCCTGTCCTCTGAGTCCAATTCCTAAGTCATATCCCCAGCTTTGCATCATGCCGTCAGCTATGGCCTCTCCTGCTACTCTATTCCCATTTGAAGGCATTGACTCAAATCCTGGTGGCACAGCCAGCTTCCCTCCCCATGGAACTTCTCAAATCCCCTCTTCCATCCCATCCATTTTCCTTAGTATCAACCTCCAATACCTAGAAACACCAGGGACCCCAGTGGCTACCTTTGACATGGTCTCTGAAGAAGTATTCCCTACTTTATTTATTTACCTACCACATGCTCTTAAGAACAGAAAAGATAAAGCAAGGGATATAAGGAATATAACTCCAGAAATACATACTGGAAAAATACAGCATCTTCAAGAAATTAATTCTGGTTTAACTGGATGTTTGCATGTAGAAGAGTCAAAATAGGCCCACACTTATCTCCCTGCACAAAACTTAACTCTAAATGGATCAAAGACCTTAACATAAAAGCAGATACGTTGACTCTGATAGAAGAAACAGTAGAGGATGATTTTCGTTACCTAATACCTTAGTGCAGAATGAAAGTATTTGCCCTTATAGGTTTCTTCTGGGCGCTGAGATAGGAACTCTTCCAATTTCCACCGAATCCCAGAATCTCTACATTCCTGAGTCTTTTGGCAGTGTAATTCCAGATTCCCTCTTCTCATTTGTTGTTCTCTCTTTTGGTCTACATTTTCTTTCAAATAAATCCAAAATTTCTTGAATTAACACCTACTCTAATCTAGCATGCCCTCATCTCAGCTTAATACCCAAAGACATCATATTTGCATGTACAGGAGACTAATATTTTAGGATTCAATAAAAAAATGCAGAAACTAAACCAAAAAAAAAAAACCCTACATGATCTATTTAAAATATAAACAAACCTCTAACATGAAAATGAACTTATGGAAAAAATACTTGCCCTTAAAGCAGGCTGCAATTATTATTTTTATAATGCTGACAAGAAGTTAACTGACTGATAAGAGACCTCATTCACCTATATTTATGTTTATACTGACTGGTTTTGTGTCAATTCCTCACAAGCTAGAATCATCAGAGAGGAAGGAGCCTCAGTTGAGGAAGCGTCACTGTGAGATTCATTGATGACAAATGCGGAAGAGCCTGCCCCATTGTGGGTGAGGCCATCTCTGAACTGGCAGTCCTCGGTTCTGTAAGAAACCCAGGCTGATCAGGCCATGGGAAACAAGCCTGCAAGCAGCATCTCTTCATGGCCTCTGCATCAACGCCTGCCTCCAGGTTCCTGCCTTGTTTTAGTTCCTGTCTTGACTTCCTTCAAAGATGAACAGCAGTGTGGAAGTGTAAGCTGAGTAAAGCCTCTCTTCCCTCAACATGCTTCTGACTGTGGTGTTTCACCACAGCACACAGAAAGCTCTAAGACAATATCCTATTTATATCAAAATGGTATCCATGGAATTAAAATTAAGGGAAAGTGGCTATTAACTTAAACATTCCAATTTAAAGCCTGTCTCTTCATTTCCACCCATGGCACCTATGGGAAGAAAGACATCTGAGGGAGGAAATGACTAGACACCCTTCACTCTATTTTGCAAAGTGAATTTGGGAATCAGGTTTGGCCATTTTAGAGATCACATCTTAAGTTTGAAAATGCTGCCTGTCAATGTACTCCATGCCCTGAGTTAGGATGTCAACTGTTGTGCTTGTATTAATTCTTCGTGTACTTTTAACATCTCATTCAAATAAAAAAAAAATGGCCCCAAAGAATTATTTGGTGCAGGACTAAACAGTGGAAGCCTGTGACATGGACAGAGCCGCATCTAAATTCATAAACCAATCCATACTGCAAAGGCTCTCCACTGATGGTGAAACCTAAAACTAGGAATACTACATAAAACAACAGAGAGGCTGGCGAGGGGTCAGAGGAAAAAGGAAATGGTAACAAGTTGGAGAGAAAGTTTTATTACCTCTGCAGGGGGTTGTAGAGAACAGAAAGTAGCCATGGGGGTTGAGAGGAGAAATTATTACTTTTGCCTTTAGGAAAAGAATAGACATCATTTTCTGGTTACAATATCGGGTATGTAGGAATGAAAGTTATGAATTGGTTTTAAGCAAACTCTCTGCATTGCCAAAACTGTCTCATTTTCAAAAGCGCCATCATCAAATATATAAAACTAAAATTAAGTGCACTTGTTTACCCAAATATGTAGCTAGATTGAGTGAAAGGGCAAGAAACACCTTGTCAATGGCTGTGTCGCTACTTTCAAACAGCAACACTGTAATTTACGCATTGTCCTGATCACAGCTTATGTCACTTGATGGTAAAATGTGAGTGAGCTCCCTAGAGCTGAGATTCAGTGGCCAGCATGCCCACTTATAGATCAATATGCTGCAATCAATCCCTCCAATTCAATTAAGGCACGGAACTCTGTCAGCATTTATATTTCCAAATTAAAACACCTCACAGACTAACAAGAGCTACACAGCACTGAGGAGCTAGGCAAGACATGGCTGAGTACATAATGACCCAGGCAATTGCTTGCTTGCAATCCTCTCACCCCAAGTGAGCAATCCGCCACCACAAAAACAACTTCAATGCTGTTTAGAGAGACTGTAACGCGAAGGCCCAAATGAGCCTAACTGTGTGGAAGTTGGTTCCATCACGTATGATATAAATGAACTATGGTTGCAAGTAATGACTTAATGAGATTCTGAAAAGCAACTCCCACTACTCTTAACATGAAAAAAAAAAAGAAAGTCCTCCTTCATTATATCAGCAAGTAAGGTATTAGCAGCAAATACAGAGAATGTGTCATAAAAGGATAGTTGAATGGAAATAATGACAAAAACATCATTTCCACTGCAATCAACTAATGTCTTTTTCAGTTATAAAAGCATGCCACTTAGTATACATAAAATGAATTGTATCTATTTAAAAGGTGGCATTGACTCTCCCGCATCCCCCGCTACAGATGGCTTATTTTTCAAGATGGAAATTACTTCAAGTTGCACCTTGCTTACAATGCACTTGTTGGTAGAATTACTCCCTGACATGATCCAGTACTAGACCATCTCATGGTGCGATGAAATATACTTTTAGAACTATTTCTATTTCTTCTATAAACATTTCTTTTGCAAAGGCCTAATTATTTCATTTCATTTTCTGTTATGGCGAATAAAATTTAACTATATTGTGTAGATAATTTATAATCCAGTTGGATTTTTATCACGTTATAATTTTGGAGATTTTAAACAAAATAAATACTGATGTTGTAGCTTTACGACAGTTGAAAAACAATCATGGAATTGTCATTAAGGTCTAGAAACAGTGCTCCTTTATGAATGCATTCAATGATATATGTTGAGGCAAATTAAAACTTAAGACACAGTGTTTATGATAAACATAATAGTGCATATTTGCCCACAGTTACTCTCTCCAAAGTTGCAGTTACATGATGTTTGCCATGGTTTAAAGCAGGGCAAAAATTCTGGAAGTAAAATAACGTAAGTATATTTAAGTAACTTTTAATATTTTACAATTATTCAATGTTTTGTATTAGTCATTACTGTTGTCTCCCACCATGCCTAGATTTTTAATGTATCTTACAGTAAGAAGCCCATAGAGAAGACATAGACTGCCTGATTTGTATTTTCTTGTAATTTCCAGAACTCCCTGGAGTATTGGAATTTGTCCCCAGCAGAGCAGGGGGTTATTCTGTAAATTTTTCAGGAAAACTCAGGAGGGAAATTCACAGTGTCCCTTATAAACTGAATCTACTTTATGTGGATACATTTTGCCTTTTTCCCCCTGTGGTGACTAAATCTTGTCTTTATTTCCCCATTTATAATTGGAATTATGTCTTTGCCTATTATTTTAAGAAGTCATTTTGCCCATTTAAGAAGTCTTAACAAGCTAAAACTCTACTTAGGTTAAACAGCATTGGAAATGATTCAGATGAACTATACGGAAGATACAGCTGTTACTCATTTAAGGTGGTTGTTAAAATACCACAACACTGAATTTTTATTTACAGGAACTTGATTTTACTATACTGTTAGTATTCAACTCATGGTGTTGCAAAGTACATACACATAATACAAGGCACATATCCTGTACACAGATTGATCCTCAAATTTATTTTATTGCGAAGGATGCATGTGTCAGACAGATAGGATGGACATTCCTAGACAGGAGAGTGGATAACGACAATGACCACTGACATAACTGCCACGTAGTTCAGCAAAAGAATGTCCTGTCCACTCAGCTCCTTTCACACATCATCCTCAAGCCTTCTTGAATAATATCATCTTGGCTCTTACGATAATCCCTTTCAGATTGTCTTTATGCTTCTATCTCTTATAAGTATATAAAAATTGATCTGAGTTCTGTCTCCTTTACATCATATCCACACAAACCAATAAAATCAATCCAAGCCACTAGTTCATTGGCTTTAATTATGCAATATTGTGTTATTAAGATGCAGTTACGCTATCAGGGTTAGCTATAGTTTGGTTTCTTGCTATACATCCTTTCATTTAATAAACACAGCAAAATCGGTTTGCTCTAATGTAGATAAATATCGAGCCATTCTCTTATTAGGACAATTCTGAACAAATGAAGCTCTACACATGTCATTACTTCATTTCATTCAAGGGAGGATTTGTTTGTTCATAACCCCATGAACACACTCAGGCATAATGTCAACTACAGAAAATAAATCCCAAGAGCATTCGAACTGCCTATAAAATATGCATGCATGCTAGTTATGAACGATGATTTTCACCGCTTCACAAATTCTCTAACATACAGAATTGCCAGGTTTTCAAATGATTATTGAAGATATTATCAGCTATTCACACTGTGCTGTTGTTCAAATTTATCTTTCTGTTTTAAGCTCTCACTCGAGATTTTTGAAGCTTCAAATAAGTGTTTTTTTTTTCCTTACTGATAAGTTCGGAACATTTCCTAAATCTGAATTTCTCATTGATTATATGCACTGTAATTGTTCTTCTCGCTTCGTGGCTAGTCTTTTCACACACTTTACAGTTTCCTGGAGTAAAAACAAGCACTAAATTTTGATACGGATAAGTTTATCGGTTTCTTTTGGTACAATAACAAGTTATTTTAAAAAAGGTCCCTACTGGTACTATTGACTAAAGCAATTTTCTTCTCTCTCCTTATAAATTTTAGCACTTCCTATGCCAAGTTTGCATTTTAAAAAAAACACAGGGGTTGGGGATTTAGCTCAGTGGTAGAGTGCTTACCTAGGAAGCGCAAGGCACTGGGTTCGGTCCCCAGCTCCGGAAAAAAAAAAAAAAAAAGAAAAAAAAAAGAACCAAAAAAAAATACACCATGCAGTTTTTATATTGAGCATGTGTTTATTAACAATTAAAACATTTTATAATCACTGCCAAGCTCAGAAGATAAGATATGCACTACCATCTTCCTCTCCAAGTTAGAATCCCTGAATATGTACTATAGACACAACAATTTTGGCTTAGCCTGTTGCAGAGTACACGTAAATTAAATCGAGCAGTTTATAAATCCTCTTACATAATTTATTGAAGGCCTCTATCTATTCTAGACTTTTTAATATACTTTTTTCTTTGCAGTTAGACAGAAATATTGAGATAAAATACTGAAAGGTTTTTGTCCAGCTAGTGATAATGTGAGCAGTGTGGTTCTGAGAATTTTGAGACACATTTTTGATGCGCATTGGCATTCGCTTTTGTGGGATGATCCTAGACCGAAATCACTAAGCCTCGGGATATGATTGTGTTCCATGGGAGAAAATACTACTAAAGTGCATTCCTGGCTATATTTTACCTTATTTGTCATGCTAAAAACTTGCTGAGCTTCTTAACTTGGCATGCCATTGACTTAATTAGTTCTGGAAAATATGCTGCCATTTTATCTTCAAATATTGCTTTTGAACTATTTCTCCTATCCATTTCTTTGGAGACACCAATGATACGGTCTTTTAAGGTCTCTATTTGCAATATTTTTCGCTCTCATCTCTGATTGGAGCATGCCTGTCTGTCAATACGGCATTTTCGATGCTTCTTCAGATCTATTTTCCAGTTGGCTGGTTCTTTTCCAGGAATGTCTAGCTGCTCGCTGGTATAAAATCTGCTTTCAGAGGTCTTTAATGGTGTCTTCTCTTTGCTCCTCCTAAGGATTCAATTACATACACACTGTTAAGTAATGGTTATGTAGGGTCTTACTTATATTTGATCATTTTTTTCTGCTGAAAACCTTTTATACATTTCAAAACTCCATAAGTATATTGATACTATCTGGTGTGAGTGATTAATTTGTAGCCTAATAACAAAGTTGTAGTCAACCCCATGATATAATTGAGAGAATTACATTATCAGAGACAGAAAATTTAACTAGCGATTTTCAAAACATGTTCAAATGGTTTAACTTTCTATATATTATTCTGGATTTAAATAAATATTATTTTCTATATCATGCACCTTATTTCTAAACTACAAGTTTGGACATTAAAATTATTCTGTGGACATGTATAGATTGTACTATATAGTAATAATTTCATATCTATAAACATGTAATGTATCAACTATTTTTAACATTAAACATAGCATAATATTGAAATATGAATATATGAATATATATCATAATATGAAAACAGCATATTATTTCTTCAGATACAAATATTGATAAGACATGTTTCATTAATTTAAGATTATTTGCAAATCAGAAGATTAAAAATTAAGATTTTGAAAAAAACTCTTCTAATAGATTGGGTGACATTTTGCATAACTTTTTGTCTTATTATGTATTTCTCTGTTTCACAGCGTATTTCGATTTCTCAATTTTGTAAATATTGAATTTTTCCCCTTTCATGCCTTTTAATCTTTATGCTGCTATCAGTTAGTTTCTCATTTGCTGTAACATTCACTTAGTACTATTTTAAACCTTCACTGAATTCTATTATTTTCATGTTATTCAGTGCCCATTCAGTATTTACAAATTAATACTTCCACTGAGAGCTCTCATCTAGTAGATTAAATCTTCGGAGGGTATAAAAAATGTACACTCCATGATAGATATTTTTGTATACTTTATTGTTAAAAAGATATTTTTCTATTGCATTGACTGGTTTAATAATTTTATTTTGATCTTTAAATACTTGAAGGGATTCCAAAATATATATTTAATAAGTCAGCCCTTATATTATAAACAACATGTGAAATATAAAGATGGAATTCATAAAACTAAAATAGAAAAGAGAATCACATTTATTTGAGAAAAAATGCTAAACCTTACAGCTTACTGGTACATTCAAGATGTTACTTTACTGCATTCTTGTATTGTGAATTACATCTTATAATTATTTTTATCTTTAATCCAACCTAATTACTCAACTAACAAAAATATTTGTAAGCAGTTCCTTGATGAGATAAAGCTTCCAGATTACTAACATAAGTCATTAAACAAAAATTTAAAAACAAAAAAAGTGCTTCGTTTAGAAGTTGACTGATTAACAATGAAAGCATAGGGCTGGAGAGGTGCTTCAGCAGTTAAGAGCACTGACTCAGGGGTCCTGGGTTTGATTCCCAGCAAAGAAGACCTCCTCTTCTCTGAGGATTAAGAGAGGGAGAAATGGCAAGAGAGAAGAGTGAGGAACTAGGAGGAGAGGAGAAAGGAAAAGCTTTGATGAGTATGTAAAGTAAATAATTAATTATTTATGTTAACTAATGACAACAACTACAATACTACCAAAGCAGGAAATAAAATTTCTAAACATGAGGGGGGAAAAGACAGCTTGTGAAAATGGGTGAATCTTCTTTCTAATTCACCCATAAATAACTGATCAATAAATAAAGTTTTGTTGCTTTTGCTGCTAAAATGGGATTCCCAAGATGCACAGCAAAACTACAATTTGGTGATACATAGAATGGGAGTAGAGTTTTATTATTCTCTTTCTGGGCATATTATAAGATACAAGATTTTTGGGACAGATTCTGGAAAGAAGTTGATGAGCACTTGTAGTAACACATGATAAGTTGGAAACTCTATTAACAGAGAATATAATCACAAATCCTGAGAATACTTGGTTGTCCACCATTACCACTTAATATGACTCCACTGATGGCATTGCATGCTTTGGTTGTTCAACATAAAATCGTTGAATCGAAAAGTAACTAGGAAGTCTTTTGACTGCTGTGTGGTTTTCATCGTGCTGGAAGATGCTAAGACCACCTTTGGTGAACATTTGGGGGCGGCGTGGTGATTCAGATAGATCATCTGTGAACACAGTGGGCTAAAATACTGACCTGCCCTGTCCCTGGAACAATAGAAGCATGACTGTTTAGAGGTAACCAGACATTTTGTGATTAGATTTCAGACCTGCTCCATAGAAAAAAATTCTTGGCTGCTATTAGAAGGCTGGTAAAAAAAAAACCAAAATCAAACAAACTGTGGCTATGGAGGCCACAGGCACTGGGATAAGGTAGTTGCTATTGCTGTTTCCTTAAATACCCATGTTGCCAAAATGTATTCTAAATATATTTTAAGTAGCATATTTTATTTTATTTTTTGATGAGTCATGCTTTTGTCATGTTGAAGGGGATTCTTGAACAACATGTGATTTTTTTTTGTTCCAGTCTTCTCAATACTGTGATGACAGGGATATGTCACCATGCCTTTCTTTTATTAGCACCTATTATAAAAAGTTGACACATATTACTCTTTATATGTGATTCCACCCCATGTGTAACAAAATCTTTAAAATTTCTAGGCTTACAACTATATGTTTTATTTGCCAAATATGTGTGTATGTTTGCATACCAATATAGTTATCTGAACACATCTTGTTTCTGAGAACTTTGAGATAAAGAACTTGAAACACACTTAGTAAGGACATCTTAAGTTCTTAAAATCATATATATGGTTCTTAGAAGAGAAGACCATGATTTCATAATTGATGCATACTGAAGATCATCTCCATAAATAAATATAGGAAAAAAATTGCATGTATAGTTCACCCCTGGCATTTGTAGATAGATGACTATATAAGCCTGTCATGGACTATTAATTCGTGTTGGGTACTAAAGTCTCTGAGGTGAAATGGCAAAATATTTGAACATGATATGCACAGTACTGTACTACTTTACTACTTTTAAAATGTATATCCCAGATGCTGCTTCCTTTCTGAGCCCCTCTAACAGAGTTCCCTAATCCCCCTCCTCTTTTCCTATAAGTGTTCCCCCACTCTCTCCACCCCCATGGTATCCCTCCACCCTGATGTATCATCTTTCTCCAGATTAGGCTCATCTTCTCCCACTGAGACCAACAAAGGCAGCCATGGAGACTGAGATGCATGTCTACTAAATATGTACCAGGTGTGTATGTTGGGGGGTGGAGGGTTGGTCCAGCTCATGTATACTCTTTGGTTAGCGTCTTAGTCTCTGAGAGCTGGGGTTCACGTAAATTGACTCTTTTCGTCTTCCTATGGAGTTACCTTCCCCTCTAGGGCCTTCAATCCATCTTTCAACTCTCCCAGAAAAGTCCACAACCTGTGTTCAATATTTTTCTGTGGATATGTGCATACCACACACATACACACACACACACACACACACACACACAAACACACAAACACAAACACATACATGCATACACACACATACACATACACTCACACAGAGACACACACACATACAGAGAGAGAGAGAGAGAGAGAGAGAGAGAGAGAGAGAGAGAGAGAGGATTCAGGTAAAAATTATTTTCTCTTACTATATTAAATTAAATTTAGTAAACAACATATATTTAAAAAAAACTCACCAATATCAATCCCTTAGTTGGCCCCTTCTTTTGTCATTATTTTATTTATGTGTGTGGTTATATTGCTTGCATCTATATCTGTGCATTACCTGCATGTAGTACCTGAGGAGGTCAGAAGAGAATATTGTATTCCCTAGAACTGGAGCAAAAGATTGATTGTTAGACCTCATTTGGAAGCTGGGAATTGAATCTGGGTCTTCTGGAAGAACAATCCATTCTCTGAGAGAGCAGTCAGTGCCCTTAACTGCTGAGCCATCTCTCTACCCCAGATTGGCCTTTTCAGGAGTTATTTATCACTGCGAATGAATAATATTTTCTCAGGCACATAAGCACAGAATGCTAACTAATAGTCACAAGTTTCCCTTTTCAACATCTAACAAAATGTTCCTTAACATTTTACCACTGTTTTTGACCTGCTTCTGTACAGTCCTGTAGGGCTGCTTTCTCATCAAGCGGTGATCCTGCTTACACTCACCAAGGACATTCCCTTGCTGCTTTCTTCAATTAACTCCAATGAACCATTTCAAAGAAAAATCATGCCTGCTAACCTTGCCAAAATTGAATGTTACTTTTAACAAAAACTACTTATGGCAAAATACTAGCCTTCTTTTTCTCAATAAATAAGCAAACAAAGGCATGAGCAACAATAGAGCGATCCTCTCGTCTTGCTGCTCTTTCTCTCTTAGTCTCTCCTTCTCCATCTCCTTCATTCTCTTCCTCTCCCTTCCTTTCTCTTTCCTCTTCTCCTTCCCTCTTTCTCTCTCATTCCATCACTCCAATAAATCATAATCATTTTTCAAAGAGCTAATCAATATAAAACAATAAATTCAAAAATTTAGAGAAATATTTTTAAAGATTCAGACACATGGGAATATGTAAAATATTTTTGTAATTAGGTCAGTTTTTTTCTTTTATTGGATATCTTTTATTTACATTTCAAATGTTATTCCCTTTCCTGGTGTCCTAGACATAAGCCCCCTATCCCATTCCCCTCCCCTTCTCCTAAAAGGGTGCTCCTTTCCCCATCCACCACCACTTCCCACCCCCTGACATTCCCCTACTTCTGGGGTGGGGGGGTCCAGCCTTGGCATTCCATTGGTATCCAACAAGGCCATCTTCTATATATGCAGCTGAAGCCATGTATAGTCTTTGGGTAGTGGTTTAGTCCCTGGGAGCTCTGGTTGGTTGGCATTGTTGTTCTTATGGGGATGAAAGCCCCTTCAGCTCTTTCAGTCCTTTCTCATAACTAAATGATTTGATTTTTTCTTTCTGTGAGTTATACCCATGGTAGATAAAATCCTAAATCAAGATAAAATTAAATCAGGCACCAAACACTGAAGTCTATGAGATTAAATTACTCATTTGGCAGAATATAAATAGTTTGAAAATTCAAGTATATCAGATTGTTTAAAGCCCTGTTATAATGTATAAAGCAATCTTTCTCTCCTTCCTTTTCTCTTTCTCTTTTTCTCTCTCTCCCCCCATGTTTGTATTAAATTACTTTGTAGGCTTTTATTTTTCAAGATCTGCTTTAATAAGTGTACTTCAATGTTTTGGCCTCCCTTCTAGCCCACTACCCACCAGATGTGGTAGAAAGAAAAGATTAATAGGGCAAAGGAGAATGTGGACTAGTTTAGAAATATTTCTTTGGGGAGAATCCAATCTACATTGTCATAATAGCAGCAGTTCAGTTCACAGAAATCAGCATTCGTAGTTCATCCCACTAACAAACACCATTCATGAATCAGGAACAGCAGTTCAATCCAGAAGAAACCACAAGGCTCTGCCAATTGGCCCAAACAGGAACACCACTAGAAGTTCTTTGGTGCATTTCTCTGTATTAAGTCATGACAAACAATGTTCAGAAAAGATGGCAAGACAAGACAATACCCAACAACATCAGTGAAGACCAGCATCAACAAAGCCCAACAAAGCCCAGCAAAGAGTAGCAAGGTGAACTAATACCATACAGCCTCATCCAATGTCTGTGGGGTTACATTTATACTCATTCTAAACATCATGAAATCACTCAAGCATTCACTCTAGCAACACATGATATGCTATTTGCCAAGACAGCACTCAGAAAATCATACGTATTTTCTCAGCAAAACATTTTCCCATTTGTCTGCTTCTGCAAACGTTCATAAGACAGTTTCCAGAAAAACATCATATGACACAACTGAGTCTCCAAAGAAACCTGAAATGTCCCCTTCAGGAACACAACACAATGCTATAAGTGCCTTGCTCAGTCATCATTAAAGAGGCTTCTTCCTGCAATATATAAGAACAAAACCAGAGATACACAGCGAGATAATGTGCAGAGAATGAGAGATCTTGGAACACTCAGTTCTAAATGTGTCTTCGTAGCCACAACATAAACTGTTTTCTCTGCTTCATCATCCTTCTCCCTGCTATGCAACAGGATCTTCAGTGTATCCATGCAGTAGGTCGACTTTTCCCAAGCCTGAATTGGAACCCAAATAAGGCTTTTGTGCTGTAAATTAAATTTCCCATAGTTTGTGATAATGAAAGTTGAGGCAAAAACCATAGATCTTAAGATAAACATGCTCAGAAAAAGTTTCATCAATGTATACAGAAAGCAAAAGCTAGGAGACACAGGTGTACCTTAAAGTTCAGCAAGAATGACCTATGGTTACAGAGAGACTGAAAGTCAAGGCCTACAAGGATATTATAGAACACGAGCAAACAATCCCAGACAGAAGTTAGCACCAGACAAAAGCTCAGGGGTGGGAAATATAAAATAAAATAAGGCCAAAGTTGAAAACAAACCAGTTAGAAAGGAAAAATAACAAGATATTAAAACTAATGTTTAATAGAATTGACCTTTACCATACTTCACCTAAAAGAATATTTAATCTCCTTTGAGGAAGACAATATGCTCCAACACGTCTCTGAATTTTTGTACAATATCTGGAATTAATACAAAAATAATAATGGAGGTCTTAGTAAACGCATGTGACACAAATGCTAGAAATTAAATAAATTAAGTATAATAACTATGAAACACACCCTTAAAATAAATATTATTGATGCTATGACGGAGAGTAAATGGAATATCAATTTAAAAATCAAGTCCTTAAAGTGCCCTAGACATTAAAATGCAGCAACTGGTTGCTCTGAATTTTAGCTTCAGCATGTAAGGAACAGTTTAGGAGATGTCACTCCTGTCTTTACAACAAGAAAAAGCAGGACAAAAGAAAATCAATGACTTTTATTGAACTCATCAGAGATGTGAGATTACAGGGCAAATTGCCACCCTGAAACCTGGCGAGACAAGCAGATCACAGGTCCCAGCGAAGAACTGCTAACTTGGAGTAGGGGCCTCGGGGATCAGAAATGTGTAGCAGTACCTGAACCACAATTCTGATAAATTGAATTATTGTGATGATAAGAAATTTCTGGAGACACAGTCTTAAGAAAAGCCCCAAAATTTTCAAGCCCACTACTTCCAGTATAAATACGGTGAAAAAAATCTCTTTGTATGTCTAACAAGGGCAGGAGGATAGTGATGGCTAGATAATTTTCTAAAAGTTTAATTCCTGTTCCCTAAGGGAGGAAACTTCCAGAGTCTCATCAAGGTAGAGAAAGGAAACAAAAGATTCATATACAGGTCTGGATAGATAGATGGATAGATAGATGGATAGATAGATGGATAGATAGATAGATAGATAGATAGATAGATAGATAGATAGATAGATAGATAGAGATGTGTGTGTGTGTGTGTGTGTGTGTGTGTGTGTGTGTGTGTGTGTGTTTGTGTGTGTGCCTGGTTACCTCAGGCTTATTGTTGTTGAAAGACTATGGGAAGCTATCAAAAATAGGAAATGTCAACTTCATGTAGACTACACAGAAGATGACCCTCTGGCTATACTTGTGAGATGTTCGATTGATTAGGATATTTGAAATGGACAGACCTACCCACTATAGGTGGTATCACTGTCTAGGTTGGGATCTGGACTGTATAAGGGGAACAAGAGGAGCTGAACATATGATTCAACTTCCTCTTTCATAAATATAGATGCAACTAAATCACATACTTCTAGGTCCTACAGCCATGATTTCCTCATCATAGTGGACTCTACCCAGGGACTGTGAACTGTGATAAATCCCTCCTTTCTTAAGTTACATTCTCCAAGGCATTTTATATAGCCATAAAAAGTAGCTGAAGGGGTTCGTAACCCATAGGAAGAACAATATCAACTAACCAGACTTCCCAGAGCTCCCAGGGACTAAACCACTAACCAAAGAACATACAAAGAGTGACCCATGGCTCCAACCACATATAAAGCAGAGGCTGGTTTTGTCGGACATCAGGAGGAGGAGAGGCCCTTGGTCCTGGGAAGGCTTGATGCCCCAGTGTAGGGGAAGGCCAGGTGGGGAGGCAGGAGTGGCTGGATGAGTGAGGGAGCACCCTCACAGAAATAGGGAAAGGGAGAATAGGATAGGGGATTTCTGGAGGGAAAAATGAAAAAAAGGGGATAACATTTGAAATGTAAATAAATAAAATATCCAATAAAAAAGCAAAGCAGCTAAGAAAATGCATTAAAAATAATTCAGTGATACACAAGATGATACATTTCAAAAGTAAGTTTTATTGCAGCCATTGAAACTAATAGACTCCAAACGTAAGCCTACAATCCAAATAATAAAATAAACCCTATACTTAATAGGAGAGAGAGAGAGAGAGAGAGAGAGAGAGAGAGAGAGAGAGAGAAAGAGAGAGCTGATGGATTCAATGCACCACACAAAATATAGAGGAAAATGATGTAATCATCTTCACTGATGTGAAAAACCTATTAATTAATACTCTTCATTCACATTTTAAAAAATCTCTTTCAAGTCTAAGTATAGAAACTTCTATACTTCATCAAGAATATCTATTTAAAAAGAATTGAAGCTGAAGAAGATACAGGAAGAGATAAGAAATAAAAACTAAGGATGTTTGGGGAAAATCCATTTGGAATGTTATTATCTAGAAGCTGTTGTCACCAAGTGAAAAACCCAGTGTTAGGTCTGGGTTATTGCATCTCAAGGTTTAGGTCAGTAGAATCTGTAAGATTCCCAAAACACTGAAAGCTATTGCTACTGCTTTTGTTAGTTGATCCTTGTCTGAAAAGACCCTACTACTGAAGAAACCACAGAATTTGATCACAGGAGAGATGGAGAAATGAGGTTGATACTGACTAGGAAATTCCCTGCTAGCTAGCATTCACGATTCAAAAGATGCTACATACGTTACTGGGAGAGAAAAACCATTCACATTATTACCCAGATGCTAATAAAACTAGCTTTGATAACATCTGTTAGCCTGGCAGATTTGCCCATGCTTATAGTAGTGGTACAAATGTACCAGAATAATGGACATCATTCTGACTAGATTTAAAGCCCATTCTATAGGAAGATAAACACATCTGCTTTTGTAAATCTGATCAACAACCCCCCTGTGGAGCTCCAAGAGCCCAGGTATAAATCTCCTACTGTGACTTTGCTAAATGAACATAGTATCAAATTACCTACAAATACATATATTCACATTCATATATCATATATTAATGCAGTTCTTATCTCTTATCAGAGAAGAGGTGTTTTTTTATTTTTATTTTTTGAGATTGAGATTAAAACAAAGACCTAAAATTGTACAAAGTATGGAAAAGACATTTGTGAGGGTACCCAAAAATAAATGGGATGGGCTGGAGAGATGGCTCAGCTGTTTAGAGCAGCGACTGCTCTTCCAGAGGTCCTGAGTTCAATTCCCAGCAACCAAATGGTAGCTCACAACCATCTGCAATGGAATCTGATGCCCTCTTCTGGTGTGTCTGAAGATAGCTACAGTACTCACATACATAAAATAAATAAGTCTTTTAAAAAAATAAAAATAAAAATAAATGGGACATCAATATTATACACTCTCAAGTCTCAGGACTTGTATCTTTGGGTTCGTAGATATTTAATTTCTGACTAGAAAGATAAGAACAGTTATAATTATGATAGGATCTTTTAAATTTGACTCCCTTCATTTATTGGCAGGATCAGTTTTTTCATATGTGGTACAAAGCTAACTCAACTATTTACAAGTATTGCAAGACTAAAGAAACTCAAATGGGGTTTCAAGCTTTTCTATGTCAAGACTTCTGGGGGAAAAAGGGGGCAGCGTCAAGCCAAGGGTTCAATGTGTTTTATGTACAGAATGACAGAATGCCATGTAACATTCCGTGGAGTTCTCAGACCTAATTGTAATATCTTTGGCTTATCATTGTGTCCATTTGCCTTTAATAAATCCTGTGATAGATCATTTTAAACATTAGGACTGGAATAAGTACTATATTAAAATTGTATGAAGAACCTAACAACAAAGTATAGATAGATTTTAAAGCACATTTCTCAAAAGAAAACATACAAATGAACAGGTGGTGTGTGATTCACATGGTTTGGGACATCTCTGATCATCAAGAAAATATAAGTAAAACCACAAAAGAAGATACAACACTTCATTCTAGTTAGAATGATAATTGATAAAGCAACAAAAGAAAACTATGTGAAGATTTAAGAGAAAATTGAAGGTTTATACTCTGTTGGGGATGGAGATTCAAAGGTATTACTTCAAATAGATTCTTCCTTAAACAGATAAAAATACTTACTTGATCCAGCAATCCATGTACCATGTATCTACACACTGAATATGACATGAGCATGATACTCTACCTGCAATCAGGCTTGCAGCTATCATAAAGCCTATCAATCCACAAATGATTAAAGGAAAGAAGATATAGATATGTAGAAAAATATGATTCCATCATGACATTAATATTGTCACTGAGGCAACATTCAAGATCTATAAGACAAATTATTGTAATTGAAATAAAGTAGACTGAGAACAGCATAGAACACATAGATGGAATCCTAAATAGATAATTTCCTAGAAGCTGAGTGTATAATATTAGTGACTAGAGGCTAGAGAGACCTCAGTCAGGAGGAGAGTGAGAGAATGGGGGGCTCTGCACACAAAAATAATTATTAGGAGGGTTGAGAACTGATAATTTGCACAAGGAGAAAGATAGCTTAGCAGTTAATATCAAGTACTGCTCTTACAGAGGACCTGAGTAGTTTTCTAGCCCCCACAACTGGTACCTCACATATGGTTCCAGTACCAAGACATTTAACTTCTCTTCTTACCTCTTCAGACACACATGCATGCACACACACACACACACACACACACACACACACGCACGCACATGCACAAACACACACACAAAAATGCACACACACACTTGTGCATGCACTCACATACACACATGTGCACACAGAGAACACATTCACACAGATATGATATTTATTTATAACGTAAATAAATCATTGGAAAAGAAAAGAGAATATTTTTGGTTGATGCAGGATGACCATAGCCTGAATGAAGTTAGAAAGGTATTATTAGCAAAACAGCCAAAGAACAGTGTGTAAGAATTTAAGAAAAAAAAATAGAAGGCTTATGTTCTGTTGAAAACATTGAAGTTTCAGAATATCTAGAAGAGAAATGTTTAATATTCAGACCACAAAGGGACAAGGAAAAGATGAATGTGTGAGGTAATGAATAAAGGCATCATGCACACTTAGTGCAATGCTTATAGTATAATATATGTGTGTTAAAATATCCAAACACATCCCATTAATGTGTATGATCAATCACCGATTATGAATGGAAGAAGGGAGGAAAGGATAAAGGGAAAAAAAGGAAAAAGGAGTAAAGAAGATAAAAATAAAGAAAGGAAAGAAGACAAAAAGTGGGTAGGGAACCAATGAGTCATGATAATTATCACAGAACTTAAGGGTGTGAAAAATATTGGGACATCCTTTACCAAAGTAAAAATTAGGGTAGGACTCAACTCTGAGAGGTGTATATGATGAGCCTTACCTCTGTTTCCATCATTTTGTAATAGCTCATCTAAGATTCCTACATGGACTAGAGGCAACTCCAAATATTTTTATATTTACTTCTTGGTGTCAGGCCATTTGGAAAAAGTGTTTGATCTCTTTGGATAGGACATGAGCCTACACAAGAAGTAATTTCAATAGGTACTTATTAATATTCTTTGTTCCTCCTAATTTAGCCATCTGGCCACTCCTGCATTTAATGAAAAAAAGGTACTAGGATATGATTGACACTAGTCACCACTAGATATTGTAATAAAGTAAGATGTTATCTGGAGCAAAATGGTGGAGACAAGGCTTTGGAGTACAAAGAGTCATGCTAGTGATAGCCTATTGTGTTGTTATCATTTTCATTAGTGCTTCATTCTGGGAAATGAGAACCAATTTGATGGTACTTCAAGCATCTTTCTACCCACAAGGAACTTAACAGAAATCATTAAGATGCCAACTGATTCTCATCACCCTTCTGCCAGTTTTTGATCTTATGTGTCCTCTTCCTGAGTTTCCACATGCTCTTTGTCAAGTCATAAGATGTAGCCGTGGGATATATTTGAAATTAAATGGAAAGATTATCGTTTTCATAAACATCTCTTGAAATTTCTGTCATGAGCATGCTGTTTCTACAAAGTGGCCACTGTGCAAAACGCTGCCTGTTCTTGGATGCAGGATCCCTTGATGCAAAGCAATCTCCTTGCCAAAGAGATTTGAATCTGATCTGCAGAGGGACATTTTATACTCCCCTAGGCTAAAAGAAACACTTGCAGCTTGGAATTAGCTCAAGACAGATTAGATGCTTGCCTTTCCAACACCAGGAATTTTCTGGGTAGCCTGTTTCATATACTCATGGTAGCAATAGCTTGTGGGCATGCCTGCTTAATCATGTTATCTCCAAATTTGTGTGGACAACATCAACTTACCATGAGGATTCTGAAGCCAGGAAAAGCAAATATGTGGGAATAAGGCAAATCCTTTCTCTAACTCCCCGGGAATAATCTACATAGAAGGCTGAATTTCAAACTATTTCAAAGCCTCCCTTCACAGCATATGAAAGATTGGGTCTGGGCCATTACAAGTCTCAGCGTTGGACCTGGAGCCACAGGGCTCTGTTAGTACAAATCACAACAGTATGATGAGAATCCCACCCATAGCTAAAGTTTGCTCCTGGCTTTTTCAATTAAAACATGTAAAGCATTTAATGTGTAAGTCAATATGGGCATCTAGATGTATCAGTCTCAAGACCTTCAGGGAGGATGCACATTAAGAAAGGCAATATATAATCTTTCCTGTGATTGAAGAACCTTTCATCTAAAGTTAGCCCTGAAATTCTCCTTAGAAGCAAATGAGAAGACTTCCATTTGAAAACATTTGCAAGAGTGTCTGTATCCATTACTTTGTAGCAAAAAGCTGATAAACCCTATAGACAAAGAGTAGTAAAATAAGATAATACTTCAGAATACTAATATTAAGGGCTACTATATAGCTAAAGTGACCAAGTACAGAATTGGTCAGTTTTCAACATGGAACAAAGAGGAGAAATCAGAGATTTCTAGAGTCTACGGCTAGATAAAGAATCCTCACACTCGGCATTAAGTAAGTACACACAAGGGGAAAATGTGATAAACTGGACCTCTGCAAAATTCAAAGCTATTGTTCTGCAATGTTTCTATCAAGTGGATGAATGGCAAAGTTAAAGATTCACTATGTTTCATACAGTTCACACAAACATACACACACGTGTACAGTTCACAACTGCCGTTTGCACGTGCACACACACACACACACACACACAAGCATGTGCAGTTCACAGCTGCACATAAACAGATGCATGTATAGTTCGCACACATGTATCCTGACAGACTGACATAGGTCACACACATAGGAATACACTCATCACAAACAGAGAGACATAGAGAAGAACATGCATATCACTAACATTCATATTCGGCAGCACACAATTCACACACACACACACACACACACACATGCAGAGGAACACCTATACACATATACATATATGTAAACGTACAGCAGAATGACGCTCTCAGAGTAAACACTGAAAAGAGGAAGCATCTAATCACATTTGAAAGACCAAAACTAGGAGAACACCAGATCAATAGATGTGTTAGAGGATGGAATTTTCTGGCATTCAGAGCAGTTAAATTGTATGAAAGAACAGTAGCAACAAGTCACATGTTGTCAAGACAATGCTTGTCAAAAGTAACAGAAAAGCCATATCTGGAAAAAAAACCCATCTGTATAAAATTTGAGTATACTGAAATTTAGATCCAGTCTGAAACCCCAAGCAATTTACTGAGTCATCAGAATGGTTAATCAGCAAATCCAGTGTAGTAAGACATGCAAAATATCAGCCCAATTTGATGGTGTTATAGCTGAGATGGATTAAAACTTCAAGATGCTTGAGAGTCTATGACCTGACATCTAAGTGATAGACAAACATGGAGAAAACAGACATTAAATGGAAGCCAAATAGTGACTGAGGTGACTTGGTACAGAGCATTAAAATAGGGAGCCCACATGCCTTGAGATTAGGTTATGCTCAATGGCAAACGCATGCCAAAGTACCAAGATATAGACTAACTCACTGAGCTAATTTTCATTTTACATGCAATAAAACCAAAATCAAGAGAATAATTAACCATCCTCAGTGTATGTCACAAAGTCCTCACTTAGCCCTTCTCTAACAACAAAATGTTTGAATGAGTGAGAAGCTTTCAATGTTGTTGAAATCCATATAAGCTTTTAGATCCATTATCTCCTCTTTCTATGGGATGCAGCTATAAGGTGCAGATTTAGAAATTAATTTCTAAGGTTGTTCATCTTCATGTGGAGACTCACCCTTTCAGAAACAAGATGTCTTCCCAGAAGATACAATGGGTAAGATGGATTTGGATCTCATACTGAAGGCTATTCAATTTAAAGTCAAATCTTCCTTTGCCACTGAATATCCATTGCTGTATATAGTGCACAATACCAGGTCTGACTCAGGAAATGGGTCCAGTATAGGAGTTAATGGTATGGAAAACCAACAGTGTTGAGGAATTTGGGTTCTGGACATAACCACGCTGAGTTTGCAAACAAGCCATGCTCAACTTGCTGGGGGCTCAAGACAACCATGTAATCTTCATGGTGCTCCATTTACCACACTTTAAAAAGTACTGTCAGGAGTGCCACAAAACCACCTTTTAAGGTTAAAAGCAAATATCTTGGCACATAATAGATACTCAGTGATGTTAGATACAATGCATGGCTACAAAGGAAGTGAGGTCATCATTAAGTAATGATTTTTAATAAAGGAAAACATGAAAAATGCAAGGAAAGAGAAAGAATATAAAATAAGTTAGTGAATAGGGTTGATTTATATCATTTAATCAATATTACTATTCATGTTATGCCTCAGTGAGCTCACGGAATAATTCAATGACATTTCTAGTAATGTACATAATTGCTATTTCATATCGAATACAAACATCAGTACAGACATTGATGCTTGTATGGATATAAATACTTCAAAATAGAGGCTAGCAGAAAGGCCCAATTGACATTCAATGATGCAAGTGTGGCAAACTGAGTTTAATCTCTGAAACTCTTAAAACACGACTGAGAAAATGGACTGCAATATGTCATCACACACACACAGACACACACACACACACACACACACACACACACACACACACACATACTGTGTAAGTTCATTCAAAAATAAATAAATACCATGGAGAGAGAGCTGGACCCTCAGAAGTGCAGACACTCCAGAAAACTTAGAGGAGACAACTACTTTCTGCCCACATTCCTGACTTAAGAGGAAATCACCTAATGCCATCTGTGCCCCCTGGACACAGGGACCTAGGAGCAGTCAGGGACAGGACCCTTCAGGATTCTGCCTGCACCAAGAGCTGAAAGCCAGTCCCAAGGAGTGCCTACACAACCGAGAGCAGAGGTAAGACCAACTTTTCTGCTTCAAGTGACCTGCCTGGTGGACTCAGAACACACAAAGGCAGAAGCCCTCTGGGACTGGACTCTTCCAGTTTTTGGCTGTGCCTGGCACTGAACTGAACCAATCACATAACTCCCTGCACGCAAATCCCATGGAGGAGAGAACGGAACTTCCAGAAGTTCCGACAATCCTGAGACCATGAGACAGATCCCCATTTCTGCCCACTACTGTCCACATCCCTGTCACAAAAGGAAACTGCATAGAGCCTGTGAATACATGAATATAGGAGCAGTCAGCAGCTGGTTTCTGCCTGTGCCCAGTACTGAACTGAACCGGTCACACAGCTCCCTGCACCCAAATCCCCTGGGGGAGAGAGCTGGACCCTCAGAAGTGAGGACACTCCTGAGAACTCAGAAGAGACAATTACTTTCTGCCCTCATTCCTGACACAAGAGGAAATCACCTTGTGCCATCTGTTCCCCATGGGAGAGGGACCTAGGAGCAGTCAGGGGCAGGACACTTTGGGTTTCTGCCTGCACCTAGAGCTGAAAGTCAGTCACCAGGAGCACCTACACACCTGAGAGCAGAGCTCTCTGTTCCCAGATCCAACTGAAAGAAAACAGGTCTACAGGAGTGCTGACAAACAGGCCTATAGGAGAGTCAAGCCACTGTCAGAGACAGCAAGACAAGCTAACACCAGAGACAACCTGATGGCTAGAGGCAAGTGCAGGAACTTAAGCATCAGAAACCAAGATTACTTGGCATCATCAAAGCCCAGTTCTCCCATGAAAGCAAGTACTGGATATCCAAACACACCAGAAAGCAAGATTTATATTTAAAATCACATTTTATGATAATGATGGAGGACTTTAAGAAGGACGTAAATAACTCCCTTAAAAAAAATACAGGACAACACAAGTAAACAAGTAAAAGCCCTTAAAAATGAAAAACAAAATTCCTTTAAAGAATTACAGGAAATCACAACCAAACAGGTGAAGAAATTGAACAAAACCATCTAGGATTTTAAAATGGAAATAGAAACAATAAAGAAAACACAAAGAGGGACAACCCTGGAGATAGAAAACCTAGGGAAGAGATCAGGAGTCATAGATGGCAGCATCACCAATAGAATACAAGAGATAAAAGAAATAATTTCCCTAGGGAAGAAGGTAACCATAGAAAACATCAACACAACTATCAAAATTAATGTAAAACACAAAAAGCTCCAAGCCCAAAACATCCAGGAAATCCAGGACACAATGAGAAGATCAACCATAAGGATAATAGGTATAGAAGACATTGAAGACTCCCAACTTAAAGGGCCAGTAAATAACTTCAATAAAATTATAGAAAACTTCCTAAACCTAAAGAAAGAGATGCCCATAGACATACAAGAAGTACACAGAACTCCAAATAGAATGGACCAGTAAAGAAATTACTTCCATAACATAATTGGTCAAAACACCAAATGCACAAAACAGAATATTAAAAGTAGTAAGGAGAAAAGGTCAAGTAACATGTAAAGGAAGACCTATAAGAATTACATGAGATTTCTCACCAAAGACTATGAAAGCCAGAAGATCCTGGACAGATGTCATACAGACCCTAAGAGAACACAAATGCCAGCCCAGGCTACTATATCCAGCAAAACTCTCTGAAAACATAGTTGGAGAAACCAAGATATTCCATGACAAAACCAAATTGACATATCTTTCTACAAATTCAGCCCTACAAAGGATAGTAGATGGGAAACTACAACACAAGGAGGGAAATTACACCCTAGAAAAACAAGAAAGTAATTTCCTGGCAAAGAAACAAAAAGAAGAGAGCCACACACAGAGAATTCCACCTGAAACAATGAAAATAACAGGAAGCAACAATCACTATTCCTTAATATCTCTTAACATCAATGGACTCAATTCCCCAAGAAAAAGACATATACTAAAAGACTGGATACGTAAAGAGGACCCAGCATTTTCCTTCATACAGGAAACACACCTCAGAGACCAAAACATATACTGTCTCACTGTAAAAGTCTAACCAAGCAAGTGAAAGATCTGCATGACAAGAACTTCAGGTCTCTGTAGAAAGAAATTGAAGGACATCTCAGAAGATGGAAAGACCTCCCATGCTCATGGATTGGCAGGATTAATATAGGAAAAACGGTCACTTTGCCAAAAGCAATCTACAGATTCAATGCAGTCCACATCAAAATTCCAACTCAATTCATCATAGAGTTAGGCAGAGCAATTTTCAAATTCATTCAGAATAACTAAAAACCCAGGAAAGGGAAAACTATACTCGACCATAAAAGAACTGGGAGAATCACTATCCCTGACCTCAAGCAGTATTACAGAGCAATAGTGATAAAAAAGAATTGGATAGTATTGGCACAGAGACAGAGAGGTAGATCAGTGGAATAGAAATGAAGACCCAGAAATGGACACACACATCTATAGTCACTTGATCTTTGACAAATGAGCTAAAACCATCCAATAGAAAAAAAAGATAGCATTTTCAACAAATGATGCTGGTTCAACTGGAGGTCAACATGTAGAAAAATAAAAATCGATCCATTCTTATCACTTTGTACAAAGCTTAAGTCCAAGTCGATCAAGGACCTCCACATCAAACCAGATACACTCAAACTAATAGAAGGAAAAGTGGGGAAGAGTCTCGAATACATGGGGACTGGAGAAAATTTCCTGAACAAAACACTGATGGCTTATGCTCTAAGATCAAGAATTGACAAATGGGACCTCCTAAAACTGCAAAGCTTCTGTAAGGCAAAGGGCACTGTCATTAGGACAAAATGGTAACCAGCAGATTGGGAAAAGATCATTACCAAACCTACACCTGATAGAGGGCTTATATCCAAAATAAAGAAAGAACTCAAAGTTAGACTCCAGATAGCCAAATAACACTGTTATAAACGGGGTTCCGAGCTGAACAAAGAATTACCAACTGAGGAATATCAAATGTCTGAGAAGCACCTAAAGAAATGCTCAACATCCTTAGTCATCAGGGAAATGCAAATCAAAACAACCCTGAGATTCCACCTCACAACAGTCAGAATGGCTAAGATCAAAACCCCAGGTGAAAACAGGTGCTGGAGAGGATGTGGAGAAAGAGGAACACTCCTCCATTGTTGTTGGGATTGCAAGTTGGTACAACCACTCTGGAATTCAATCTGAAGGTTCCCCAGAAAACTGGACATTGCACTATCTGAGGACCTAGCTATTCCTCTCCTGGGCATATACCCAAAAGATGCTCCAGCGTACAACAAAGACACATGCTCCACTATGTTCGTAGCAGCCTTATTTATAATAGCCAGAAGCTGGAAAGAGCCCAAATGCCCTTCAACAGAGGAATGGATTCAGAAACTGAGGTACATCTACACAATGGAGTACTACTTAGCTATCAAAAACAATGACCATGAAATTCGTAGGCAAATGGATTGAACTAGAATATATCATCCTAAGTGAGGTAACCCAATCACAGAAAAACACACATAGTATGCACTCACTGATAAGTGAATATTAGCCCAAAAGCTCAAATTACCCAACATACAATCCACAGATCACAGGAAGCTCAAGAAGAAGAATGGCCACAGTACGGATGCTCCACTCCTTCTTAAAAGGGGGAACAAAAGTATTCATAGGAGTGGATATGGAGGCAAAGACTGAAGGAAGCAGAGACTGAAGGAAGAGCCATTCAGAACCTGTCCTACAGGTGTTATTATGGCCACCAAAACTAGATACAATTGATGAAGCTAAGAAGTACATGCTGACAGGAACTGAATATAGATGTCTTCTGAGAGACACAGTCAGAGCATGTCAAATACAGGGGTGAGTGCTAGCAGCAAACCATTAAACTGTGAATGGGATCCCCCTGGTGGAGGAATTAGATAAAGGATTGAAAGAGCTGAGGGGCTTGCAACTCCATAAGAACAACAATGCCAACCAACCAGAGCTCCCAGGGACTAAACCACTACACAAAGATTATACATGGTCTAACTGATGGCTCCAGCTGTGTATGTAGCAGAGGATGGCCTTGTTGGGTACCAATGGAAGGAGAAGACCTTGGTCCTGCCAATGTTGCACCCTCAGTGTAGAGGAATGTCAGAGTCTGGCGGGAAGGAGGGTTGTGGATGGGGAGGGGAACATCCTTATCAAAGAAGGGGAGAGGGAGGGGATAGTGGTCTTATGGACAGGAAAACCGGAAAGGGAATAACACTTGAAATGCAAATAAAAAATATCCAATAAAAGGAAAAAAGAAAATAAATAAATAAATAAAATGTAATGTTTGAAAAATATGTGCTAAGAACCCGTTCTCAATTATTCATTCTTCTTAATGGTTAACTAAGTTGTTTTCCAAACAGACTAGTAATGTCATATAATTATATGCAGGCTAGTTCCACAGGCAGTCAAAAATAACCCAATTCAATAATATTATTATTGTGAAATTAACAATGTATTGTTATAGTTGTTTAGTAGTTTCAATAAATTGAAATGAAACTAAATTTTATTTCACTTTAACACTTCAGTGTTAACCAAAGAACAGACCATTCTACTTCAAACCCATTAGTTCATGATGTTTTTTTTTTTTTTTTTTTTGGTTCTTTTTTTCGGAGCTGGGGACCGAACCTAGGGCCTTGCGCTTCCTAGGTAAGCACTCTAACCACTGAGCTAAATCCCCAGCCCCAGTTCATGATGTTTTTACATCCTATATATTCATAATTACACTCCCCAAATCCCAACTCTTTCCCTTAATTCTCCTGTTTACATATTATTTTCCTCTGAATTACCAGTTGCTACTCTTTTTAGTAAAAAATAATTTACTTATTGAACAGGTCATGTTGTTGACGTAAATAGCATAGAGCCTTAAAAATATAGATTTATGGTCTAATAATTAAGACAAATACTGCTTAATGTTTTAATCAGTTAAAGTTATGATTGCCCTTTTATAGAGAGCAAGTAGATAATGAAATAGAACATCTTATAGGTCTGCAGAACCTAGCCTGTAATCAATCAAGGATTCCCATAACTTTTGGCTTCTAACTTGCAAAGTAAAACCGGGTAAAAGAATGAGCTTATTGGATTTTTATCCCTATGACATACTCTGATCAGTTTCCCCTCCCTCATCTCCTCCTAGATGCTCCAGATCTCCCCACTCATCCACATTGATCCTCCTTTTTCTTTACATTTAGAAATCAAAAGGCAATTGATAAGAGAAATAAAGCAGAATATAACAAACAAAAACAGAAAAAATATAAAACACACACTATAATAGTTAAGTAAAAGACCACTAAAGTAGTATATTATATACATATGTATATTATATACATACAAAGTAATATGTACAGAAAAATATATCCAAACAAAACGTTGTGAGGAAAAATACTAAAAAGATACCATAGTTAACAATTAAAAGAGAATGAGTGAAGAAGGGTCCCCCAAAGAGACAACAGGAAGAATAATGAAGGTCCCAGGTACTAGTAATGAGGGAAGCGACACTCTGAGAAAATATGAGAAGGTTCTTTCTGCTAGTTTTATTTTTAAAGTGCATTTATTTTATTAGGTGTTTATGTATGTAGATACATAAGTGTAACAATGTCCATATAAAGGTTTAGGAGCAATTTGTGGGACTTCATTGTCTCCTTCCTTCTTCTGTGTCCCAGAACTCAGGTTTTCAGGCTGGCAAGTGTCTTTACCCACTAAATCCCCTTCCTTGTGGTTATTAATAATCACTGTGACACGCGGCCAGTACAGGGTACAACTCCAGGAACATTTCAAAGACTTGGGAGCAAAGACCACTATAAGAATTGAAATGTGACAGGAATATATACACTTATTAGATAGTCGATAAGAACTCTATAGGACGTAAGAGGTGATGAGTCCCTATCAATCAGAGGGCAGAAGAAAGGAGGGACTGAAGCAACATGAGAATGACCATGAGTGTCTGAGGAAGTGGAGGAGTAGTTAGAGATTTGCGGATAAATTATGTAAATGGAAAAAAAGAAATAAGTCATGTCTATCTTTTTATTTCGATTGATTGTGTGTACCACGAGGTGAAAGAAAACACATCCTGAGAGAAGAGACATTAAAAATAAAATAAAAGTTGAGATGTTGAACTTTCTGAATTAAGTATCACATATTTCCTTGTTATGGCAAAGAATGACTTACGGCTTCTTGAGTGAACAAGCATGAGGCTTAGAGCAACTCCTTGCACCTGAAATTTGTAGGACAAGTGTGTCTCGAGGGTTTGGGCTTTTTAATTAATTTATTTATAGTTTAAATTGTATAAATGAAAGATAGAGGTTGGAGGGTGAGGGAGTACTAGACAGGCAGCCTCGCATGCGGCCGTCCTCACATAAAGGCTGTGTGGTGAAACAAAAGAGAAAATGGGTACATTGAACACTTAAAGACAGTATAGACTGTTGAACAAAGTTGAAAAAAAGTGGAAAACTGAAGTCAAGAAAAACTCAAGGGTGGAGAGAATAAAGATGCAACGAGAGAGTGAGCGGCTAAGCAAGGAAACGCTGACACCAGGTTTATTGTTGGCCTTTTTACCTGGGTGCATAAGATGGAGCCAGCAAAAGTAGTGAAAAAACTTAGAGTTTAGAAAGTAGAAACAGACGGTTTGGAAACATCTCTACAGAAACCACACCGTGAAAGAAACTGATCGATTAATAAAGCTGCGATCCTCAAGATGTGTTTTCTCATATTAGTGTTTTAAATATGCATAATGCAGATAACCAGAAACCTAGCAATTAAAAGAGCTGAAGGGAATCAGAGGGAGATAATCTCAATGAGCATTCAGACTCAGTTCTGAGGGAAATATTGACTACAGCGCTGTGAAGAAACGAGAAGAAAGGAGCCACGGAAATTTACACTGGCCTAGGGACTTGCGAAGTGAATTTGAAATGACTCTTTTATGATATATGTCTCTCTCTTTCCTTTTTCTATCTGATGAGAAATTTTTAGCTTCTGCTGAGCATGCAGAGTATGGTGAGAGGAAGAGAAAAATCTTACAAAGCTGAAAAATTATTTTAAGTCATTGATTACTCAGGTGGTCAAGGGGTCAGCGATGCTGATGACTATAAATGAATAGTCATATTGATTTGCCTGATGGTGCGGAGCTTACTCTACAAGGTTCAGCGATCTGAGCAGAGCTATAAAGAACGGCAATAGTAGAGTCTTCCACATTCTGAGTCAAACTGGGGGATATAGGCATACAGATAGAATTGTGAGTGTGTGAACTAGATTGTCATATACCACATAGTGCCATTTCAGCCATCAGCAAGCTGCAAGTACAAGGGACCCCCAACGAGGTAGTGAAGCTGAAAACCACAGAGCTAATTTAACATTGAATGTCAGAACACAGTGCATGTCTCACAAATCATTGGTATTGCTGGTATAAACAAACCTACAAGCTGCAGGCTTGCATAGCACATCCAACTATGAATACTACATAATACTTTACGATAACAATCAGGTAAGCTTCCACATTGCTATAATTATTTTATCATCATAACTAAGAAGCGTGAGTTCCATCAATGTAGTTTTATAAAAGCTAACAATCATCCAAGGTCAGAGAGTTCTGAGAAATAATCCAGAGGGGGAACCTGTTATCAGCAGATGTCACCTCAGACCCCATTGTTGTCCAGAAAGACCTTAGTCTTTGGTTATGTCTTGCATTTGTCTCTTTATAGACAGGATTTCACTCTAATCAAGGCTGGACTGTAATTCTCCACCTGCCTGTCTCATAATTCAAATTCTAGCATTACAGATGTGTGCCACCAAAACTGTCTCTGAAGACCTTCTGGTAGGATAAGCTCTGATGGTGGGAGATCATGATGATTCTTTCTCTAGGTGAGCCTAGGTCAATCTTTGTGGCTGGGCTTTAGTTTTAGAAAAAAGTATTAAAGGGTAAATTAAAAACAGAGACGTGGACTTGAGACACGTTTTTGGAATTTTCTTTTGATGAGTATCCATAGCGGCACGGGGTGGAGCTGGGGGCAGGTAGGGATGTGAACAGGAGAGATCAGGTTTGTGAAAGTCGAAGACCTACAATACTACTGGGAGCAGTAACTGAAATTGGGTGTCATTTCAGAGGTGAAATAATAACTTACTGCAATGGAAACTTCCAGGCCTCTAGGAGAGTGACCCTAGATAGCCCTCCTAGCAGTGGATATGGAACCAACACTGCCATTCTCTGTAACCAGGACAGAGTTCTTGTGTCAACACTGTGACAAGAACTCAGCCACAAAAACTTCCACTTACAACTTGACTGGCCAGCATAAAGATAACACAGAAACTTTGAGAGTGGCCAACCAAAGACCAAGCCAGCTTCAAACCCTAGCCACTAGAGGGAGCCCACCTTGACACTGCTTGGAGGGCCAAAAACTAGAGGTTACATAGCCCAGAGACCTAGCACAGAACCAAAATATGCCAGACCAAAAAACAAATAGATGGGGAAATGAAGTGATTCCTAATGGTGTGTGCTATACTCACACATAGGAGACTATCATAATAATCATCAGAAAGGCTCTATCCAGCAACTAATGGACACATATGGGGAGAGTCATAGCCAAACATTAGAGAGAAATCAGGGAATCCTGTAGTACAGGGAAGGAAGGGTTGTAGGAGGCAGAGGGGCCAAGGACAACATAAGAAAACCCCAAAATGACCTAGGTTCATAGGGACAAAGACTGAACCAACAATCAGAATGTCTGCATGGGACCGAGCTAAGCCCTCTATTATGGTGGTGTATCTCGATCTTCTTGTAGGACTTCTAAAAGTGGGAGCAGGGGATGTCTCTGATGCTTTTCTCCTACTGGGTTGCATCATGAAGCCTTAATATAAAGGTTAATATAAATGGAAGTGTCTAGTCTTAAATCAATGTGATGTGTCATGTTGATTGATATCCCTGGGAGGTCTGCCATTTTCTGGAGGAAAACAGAGGAGAAGTGGATGGGGTTGGGGAGGGACCAGGAAAAGAGGAGGTAGAGAAAATTGCAATTTGGATTTAATATATTAGAGAATAATTTTTAAAAATAAATCAAAATTAGAAAGCCACAAAACACACAATGAATAAAACCATATAAAGCATTTGTAATTAACAAAGGGTCAAAAAGCTTTACAAATTTGTAAGGCAAAGTCTCATTGCACCCTAGGATAAGTTACTTTTCCTAGTCTCAGCACAGGACTCATAAAGTCTGTGATAGCGTATAGTGATATGCCAGCCATGGGAATTTCCTCACCACCCACACAGAAATTCACCTACATCCACTTCCAATACCAATTAGGACAATTTCTCTAGATGGATGCACTGTATATTTTATGTATTTTTCTGACTTTTGATATTTGGATGGGATTATGAAATTGTTCTCCAACCATCCATAATACTCAGTACAAGAGTATAATGCACAGGTTTGTAGTTTAAAAGCAATAAACTGTCCATTCTAGCCTGAGTGCCTAATGTCTTATAGCATCTATCCTAGATGCTTCATACTCTGTATTGTCTAGGCTTTTCTATCATTCTCTATTATTCTTGCTACTGATGATCTTCTCATATTGTCCTGATGTTCAGTGACACATACTTCTCACAGAATAAGAAGTAGAATATTAAAATAGTTACAATCTGACATAAGAAGGAAGGTAAGGACTGCAGGCATTAGTAAAAAAAAAAAAGAATAATTTGGATTTGAGAAGCAGCGTCATATTAAAGATTATAGAGTTCTAGATTGCCATTGTGGAAATAAAAGCAGTTGACAGACTGGAAGATACACCATTCCAAGTAAATTTCCCTGACACCTAACAGGCTAGCATGGTGAAATTTAATGATTTGCATGTGTCTTGCCATGACACTTATCATGGCATGCTTGAGGTAGACCATAGAGGTGATTACATGTGCCCTGTGCAAACAGCATGACAGAATGGGGAAAAGAAAATACGCCCAATGTTAGCATAAACCAGTTCACTGTTATCTCTCAGCTAGAGAATATCTATATAACTTAATTGGTTCATTTTTATCCCACCAAAGCAGCTTATATATGATTTATACCTAGTTGGATAGAAAAATGAGGTTCTTAGAAATTTAAAACTAAAACCTTTAGGAACAATCTAATTGACCATCATGGTATAAGGGAAAAAAAGCTGAGAACTTTTAAGTGCATTTAAATTCAATGGGTCAGAACACAACTTATCAACTAATTGCTTGTTTTGTTTAATACATTTTTATTTCAAATAATTTATTAAGTGAAAAAAGGTGAGAGAAACAGTTACCAACTTTGTTTCCAAATAAAGATATTCAATGCCTTTAAAAAGATAAATCTCTCCATAGTGAGATGATTAGAAAGTTAGACATGCAATGAGTCAATTGAAGTAATTCGTTGACAAGCTCTTAAAAACAAGATGAATACTTGAATATATGGATATAACATAAAAATACTGGTCAGAGAGCATAGCTAAAATCAATAAAGTTAAAAAATTATGACCTTAGGCATATTACTAAAAATATTCACACCAAGATTAAAAGCATCACTTAAATACCAGGCAGAGATTCAAAGGTGCCTGCATTTGTGATTAATATTTAGCACCTATGGCTTATAAGAGATTATAGGAGTCAGGGGTGATGGAGCAGGGTGAAAAGTAATCACATAGCATCAAGGGCTAACTACAAGCTCCCAAATATGTAAAGACAATAAAATAATGTTACTTGTCTGATTTTATATAACAATTTTTGGTATTTTATTGTTTTATAATAATTCCTTAACAGTCTATGCTATCACTTTCTTTTAGAAAAATCTAAAATAAATAGGATTTTTTTTCCGTTTAATGTCAAGGAGAGTCTTCCTGTAAAAATATCCTTAACAACAGAGAACTTTGAGTAAACAATGGCAAAAATAGTTACAAACTTTTTAATGCTAAGGCATTCCAATTTCTCGTCATAAAACCGGAAAAGGAAGAAATAGCAGAGCATACTTTGTTTTATGGCAGGGGCAGGCTTATTATAAATTAGCTAAATGCGCATTTTATACTCCACACAAACATTGATCTTCATAATTTCATAGCAGTTCACATGAACACAAAATTTATACTACATTTTAAAAATGTTATTAGGTCTTTATGTAGTCAGATATTGACTGTGAAAATGAAATCACCCCAGGAGATACTTATTTTAAACAGTATACACAGAAGTTCTGATTTCATTGTGGCAAGATTTCAAGAAAAACATGGCTTCGTATTTGTATTTCTTAAGTGAAAAGTATGATAAAGAAAAGCAGAAATATCAAGGTTCTGTCTATATTATAGCATTTTCATGTGATGTTATGTTATTTTTCCTACACAACAAATCCAACATATTATTTAAAATGCTACAAATTGCCTTATCGACTGGAGTCAAACATTAATTGAAGAGTTGCCATTTGCTATCCAAGGTACTGAGGAGACTGAATTAACTCTTAGGTAATTATCTTTATATCTTTAACATAGTTTCTGTAGCAAAGTAAGAAACTCAAAGTACACAGAGTATTAAACAATGATAAACTACACTTCACGTGGCCTGTTATTTTGCTATAGTACTAGCCAAACTCTTAATTATTAGCAGGCGGCACAATAGCTTTGTTACTGACAATTTAAAAAGAATCCATCAAGCCACAATTGTTCTAGACATAACAGAGAGCAAATGCAGCAGACACACATGTAACGTGGGAAGCACGTTACACAAGGCACATACCTCATATTTCAGAAGCAGAAAATAATAGAATTTGAGACTGCAAACAAAAAGCTTTTACAACTGTCTTATTAAAGGGATGACTTAAAAATGTGGACTAAAGGAACAAATGACAATGCTATGTTACAATCCAGCTGCATGTCAAAAACAAGTCAGTAATGATGACCCCACCAGGAAAAACTAAATTGGGAGATGAGCAATTGCATGAAATGGACAGCAAATGGAAGACAGTATGTTTTTGAACAAGGCAAAGGGCTTCTATTAGGTCCTTTTTATAAATATTTTCTATCTGGAAATGGTACTCACCTCAATCGTTATTGCATAAGAGCAAAAATGCAGTCTTATATCCATCACACACTTAGTGAAATGGAAAACAAACAATACAAAAGGGTAATGCTGAGAAAAGAGTAATTCTCCAGTTCTGTTAGACCTGAAATGAATCAATGAAAGAACAGAAGTGTCAGTATATGAGCACAGGATGAAAATTCTGAATAAATTAGCCCAGAAAAGAAAATTCAGTGAGAGATATCAAATGAGGTTCAGAGAAGAGAGGTTGTCTTGTCAACCTTCTGATGCATTGATGAGCCAATTCAATTACATACATACATACATACATACATACATACATACATACATACATACACACACATGTGCACAATATAATACAGAGAGAGGTTGTAAAGCATTCATTCCTAGTCTCATAGCGATGAGAGATCTAGCACTTATGTTTCTGAGGAAATTCAACATAACATATCAAATGAACACTAGATTGGCTTTCATTGAACACTTGACAAACTCTGACTACCTGGCAAGACACAGGCAAGATAATACTGATTACAAAGTAAATGAGACCAGGCCTGAAGATTATCAGTGAAAATATGTAACCATGTAAGTAGAGGACCGGGGATATCTCTGAAATATTTCCAGTTTGGGCTTAATAACATAAACAATGCACATGTTTGCTAGTAATAAAATTTTAAATATAATTTGGAAATGAAGACCTTTAAGCAATTGACTTATTTCTAATACTAAATATCAAAGTGTAATTTTCTATGCATAATTGAATAACCTTGAATGTCATATTCTATTGTTTAAAAAACTAGATACATTAATAAATACAAGGAAAATAACAGTCAGTCATTAGACAGCTGGAAATAAATGAAGAAAATCAGATCAAACCTAGAACTATCTTTGAATTAAACATTTATTTTAAACATAAATTTTAATTAAATAAAAAATAACACTACAGGTGAAGGATCTTAGAGTTTGGGGGAACACCTTTAACAAAAGATCTAGAGACTGGATCTCATCATTCATTAATGACATTGTGGAAAATATTAGTTCAGGACAGAAATTCAGACAGAAAGAGATATGGGATAGAGATGATAGATGGATGATAAGTGATGATATATGACAGACAGATAGATAGATGGATAGATAGATAGATAGATAGATAGATAGATAGATAGATAGATAGATAGGATTAGATATAAGATGATAGATGATAGGCAGATATAGAATTAATAGGGATAGGTAGATAGTAGGTAGGTGATATAGATAGATAGATAGATAGATAGATAGATAGATAGATAGATAGATAGATAGACAGACAGGTGATACATAGAACCAATTTAAATTGGATGACATTCTGAAAACTTAAACAGGAGTTAATACTATATTTTTTTGTCTTTTTTTTCCCAGAGCTGGGGACCGAACCCAGGGCCTTGAGCTTGCTAGGCAGGTGCTCTACCACTGAGCTAAATCCCCAACCCCGAGTTAATACTATATTCAGAATATATTTTCTTCTGGAAAACCTTAATTTGACCCTAGACATCTTTACCTTGAGGACCACTTACAGTATCAAAAGTATTCTTCTTAAAGTTAGCTCTGAATACAAACCTAGAGATACTTTCAATGACATCCTTAGATTAACACTTTATTAAACAACTGGATGTTCAACCTAAATAGCACATAAAGTTAACCATCATGACTACTAAATCTATATACATAGACCAAAGCACCACAGGCTGAGTGTCCAGGGACCTACGCAGGTGACAGAGTTAATTATATCAAGTATGAGTATTATGATGACTCACTCCGTAAGTGTCTATGAGTAGGGCAAATAGCTATGAGTTGTAACTCTGAGCACAAGTAAAGCAAGTAACAGTGAACATAATAAGAGCTTCCAAGGTCCATAAGAAATTATGAACAAATGTCAAAAAGTGACAATAAGGACCACTAGGAACTGCAGTGTCCAATCCTAAAATGTTCAGTGTTCATTAAGAAAGAGAACAAATTTCAGACACAAACAAATCATAATATGTAGTGTGATATTTAAAAGACTCCACAACAAGAAATTATATAGTTGGCACTGTAATTCATGTAAAAGAAGTTTGGGAAGGGAGGTGATAAGCCCTATTGTTACGTTGATGGATGTTCATGCTGAAAAATTGCCCTCTTAAAAATTCAGTTTTAAATACATGAACTGCTTGGTTTCATCCTTAGTCAGTGTATAGCAGTCAAAGGAGAGAAATTCTGAACTGGTCACAGCTGAGAATAAGTCTCAATGTTTAGCCCTAAATCAAATGTTTGTAATAACTATATTACTACCAAAATTTTAGGAAATATTGAGGAGAGAGAGGAATAAAAATATGTGCCTGAAAGTTGGGAAGAAATGTGGTAAAATGACATTGCTATGACAACCGTGAATTCAGAGCAATTGTAGTTTTCTGGAGAAGACCTATACAAAATCAAACCTGCCAAAATCCAGGTAAAGACAGAAGAGCCTGTTCTGGATCTACTCCATTCTGAGGAGCTATTGGTAATTCATAGTTTCTGAGGTAGGGAGAATTATTCCTTTGGCAGATTTGGCTAGAGGTAGGTTTCTGTTGGACACTCCATAGCACTAGAGGAATTAGTTAGGAGAGAGAGTTGGGGCGGGGAGAGAGAGTGAGACAGAGAGAGAGAGGTGGCGGGATCTAGCAAAAAGCAAAAAATATAACAAGGGAAAATGGATTACTACAAAGATTTAAACAGAGGAGGGGGAAATGAATTGGCAAGCACTCAAATTTAAATAATTATTGTCACTATATACAAATATTTAAAGGGAAACATAAATGTTTTAATGATCATGATGTAAAATATAAAAATGAACATGAGACAATAGAGGTTAGGTCTCTAAGTAGGCACCAGCTCGACTTAAGATTCAAAGGGTTATGTACTTGTTATGTTCAGGAATAGTGTTTACAGTCAATTAGTGGAGAGCAGCCTATAGCCTGTCCAATAGTCCCGGCTATAATAGACTCCCATAATACTCCTTCGACCAACAACTCATTTAGATGCAACTCATTCCTGGTACTGATGCTTCCTTTGGTGATATCAGGGTGCCAGTTTTGGCTCTGTCTCCCTGGTAATTTGATGATTTTTGCTTATGTCATCTTTGTGTTGTGTAGCCTGATAATTTTGACTTAATAGCTAATGTCCACACATAAACGAACACATACCATAGTTGTATTTCTGGGTGAAGGCTACCTCTCAAGATAACATTTTCCTACTTACAGCAATTTGCAAATTTCCTGATATCACATTTTCCCTATCCATTGACAGACATCTAGGTTGTCTCTAAATTCTGACTATCATGAACAGAGCAGCAATGAACATGATTGAACAATTGTCAGTGTCATAGAATGAAGCATCCTTTGAGTCTATGCCCAATAATGGTATAGCTGGATCTTGAGTGATTTCTATAGTGACTGCATACGTTTAGACTCCCAGCAGCAATAGATGTGTGTTTCTCTTACTCCACACCCACAGCAGTATGAGAGTTCACTTGTTTTCTTGATCTTCACCATTCTGATAAGTGTATGATGAAATCCCAAAGTCTTTCATTTTCCTGATAGCTAAGGATGTTGGACATTGCTTTAAATGTTTTTCACTTATTCCCTCAGTTATTCCAATGGGTGGGTGGTAAAAATATTTTCTCATTCAGTAGGTGGTGCGTTGCCCTAATAATTGTGTCCTTGTCCTTTGTTGTACAGAAACATTTTGGTTTCATGAAGTCTCATTAATTAATTGTTGATCTCAGTGCCTATGCTAATGGTGCTCTATTCAGAAAGTGTTTCCCTGTGCCAATGAGCTCAAGATAATTCACCAGCTCCTCTTTTATCAGATTCAGAATATCTTATCTTACAATGAGGTCTTTGATCCACTTGGTGTTGAGTTTTGTGCAGGGTGATAAGTATGGATCTACTTGGATTCTTCTACATGCAGCCAGCCAGTTTAAACAGCATAATTTCATGAGGATGCTGACTTTATTCCGGTGTGTATTTATGGGCACGTAATAGAAAGTCAGGTGTTCAAAAATGTATGGATATGGATATATGTCTGTCTTTTCCAGTTGATTCCATTATTAATGTATCTGTTTCTGTGTCAAAACCTTGTTGATTTTATTACTATTGACTATGTAGTACAATTGTAGGTCTGGAATGTTGATACTGCCATAAATTCTTTTAGTATCCAGGAGTGGTTTAGGTATCCTGTGGTGTTCTCTCTCTCTCTCTCTCTCTCTCTCTCTCTCTCTCTCTCTCTCTCTCTCTCTCTCTCTCTCCTCTTCCTCCCTCTCCCTCTCTCATGTGTGTGTTTATATATAAAAATAAAAGTTGTTCTTTTAAGATCTCTATAGGAGTTTTTATAAGGCCTGATGGACTCTCTATACTGCTTTTGCTAGGATAGTCATTTTTACTACAATAATGGTACCAATCCAGAAAAGGCTGCATGTCCAGCAGTAGCTATCCAACAGTAAACAAACTCAATAGCATCTTCGAAGGATTCCTGTCCCAAATTTTCATATCAGAGCTTTTGACTATTTTTACTCCATGTAATATTTCTCCCCTACAGGTCTGTACCTACTTTTGTTTGTGTCTTTATGAGATTCCCAAGTGTGTGGATGAGTTGTCTCTGCTTCTGTCACTGTTTCTCATAACTTTTGGGGAGATCTTTTCCTCCTGTTTGCTTATATTTTCTTATTAATATATGTTTATTTTGATATATAATTGTATGATTTATTATGCATTGTATCTTTGAAGGTTGCTTGCTTTTCTAAGAAGAGACAGAAAGAGGATGAGCTCAGATTGGAGGGAATATGGAGAGGAACTTGGAGGAGTAGAGTGAAGAGAAACTGTAATCAGAGTATAGTTTGAAAAAATAACTATTTTCAATAAAAGAGAAGAAAAATAAATCATGAAAAAATACTAATTACATTCTCAAGATGTGAAAACTGTAATTTCTGAAATAAGAATTATTTTTATGTGTTTAACTGATATTAGACATGACATAATATAATCCATGCATACTGATGTTAAAAATAATCCATAGTGAAGGAATACTGCATAAAATATATTAGAAATAGGTTCAGTCACATCAGTAACAATACCATGTGGTTGAGAATAGATAAACAGCCTACAGGTAGATAGGTAGGTTAGGTAGATAGATAGATAGATAGATAGATAGATAGATAGATAGATAGATAGATAGATAGATAGATAGGAGAGCACACAACTAATCAAGTTCTCTCCTGAGATTTAATTCTCCAAGATTGCATGAGATTCCCATGTGTATATGTCAAGTGATATGAATTGAATTCATTTTATAGGAATGACAGAATTACTTGTTTAATTCCACATAAAGGAAGCTTAGTTATGTGATATTTTAGGAAGAAGTAAGATAGCCAACTTTGAACTTACTGAGACCTATGCGAACACAGTACTAAGAATCTGTGCTTAAATGATTCTTGAGATCAGGAGAATTATAAATATCTCAAATTATAAAGATGCAGTAAAATTAGCCAATTTTTAATAATTCCCACGGAGTGATAAACTGTATAATATAAAGTATACTGTAAGAAACTGTAGCACTAATTTTATATGTAGAAAAGAGACTAAAAATTAAGTGAACGATCTGACTGATGGATATAAAGCATTGGTTAGAAACCCAGTGGGTAGCCAAAAGACTTATGCTGCTTCTATCCTGCCAGGGTGTAAAGTAAATTCTCTATTTAAAGCATTGGAGTGTCGCTTTTCATTATTTTTATCGTAAATGTGCCCAACAAATGACTAAGCAGAAGGTAAAGTCAATAAATACAGTGACATAAATAACTTGGAGTCAGGATCTTAAGGATTTATTCTTGGCTTCTTCAGCAACATGTTTGATGATCATTGGCAAGTCACTTAACCTCCTTGTAGTGCTCAGAAAGTGAGGACAAAAGTGAACACTCAGACATATTGTGGGATTCTGTGACTAATGCCGCTAACTAATTCAGCATGAGTCAGTATCCATGTGCAGCCACCATAATTAATGGCATTATTAAAGAGTCCTCACAGGGCTATAAATACATGTCTTATGCTCAACACTCAAAATGTCTCCTGTACTGTTTAAAAATCTAAAAGGTTTTTCTTCTCATAAAGTATATCTAGAAATAAGCCTATTTTCACTTTGTATTCTTTACGCTGATTTTCTGCAAATCTCTTAGAGGCTTATCTATGGCATGTATTATCACCCTCTTTGTTTCTTCAGAAACAACTATGGGCAGATTTTTCATTGCTCCATCCTAACTTATTTTTTTACCAATGGACTCAACATAGTCAAATGCAAACATGAATAATTATCTTTTTACGGCATTAGCATTTCACAGAATAATACTGATTTTATCTTGTACCCTACACTTTCTGGGTCATACACAGCACACATGCACACACACACACACACACACACATGTATGTGTATATAATATGTATGCTTTTCATACATGTATATATTATACATTCATACATATATTTACTATACACACACATATACACACACATATGTATGGTGAATATAAATGTATATATAAGAATGTATAATATGTACATATGTAAAAATAAGAGAAAATAGACTATTCAATATGAGCATCTTAGGGAGAACAAGGAAGAGTTCCCTGACTGTAAGTCTATCTTCACACTACTGATATGAGATTGATATAGGAGATAATAAGGTAGCATAGCTAAGCAGTTCTGGGCAAAGAATAGTTCTTTCCACCCTCAAACCATCATTGACTGGCCTCAGAATTCTCCTTCAAGTGTCTCTTAAGTTGTCAACATGTTTTTAACATCAAATGTGGAGTGTTCCAATGTCCATTCCTTAGACCATCATGAATGCCAAAATTTCCCAATCCACTACCCTTATCTCCACAGTGGCTCTCTCCCACTCCAGGCAAGTCAATATCATCAGCATAATGATAATCTTACGCTATCTTCTGAGACCCCAGTTTCCTTAAATACTTCTGTCACTTGATTTCTCAGCAGCTACTGTAGATTTACATGTATAAACTGAACTATAGTGACCAATGGTCTTTTAGTTTTCTCCATTGCCCAAGACAATGAGCCTTCGTGATGTTTACCCTCATTTTTAACAAATTCCAACTCTGCAATTCAGCATCACAGTCCTGAAAACACAGCCCAAATGTGGACAATTCTTAATTCATTCACCCCTTCTCCACTTGCTCCAAGATATTCTGTAGCATACTGCCATGTTGATTTCTCCTTTTACCATCTACCCTGAAGCCAAAAGAAAGCCTTGACCTGCAATTCTAACAAAATTATCTCATTTTCAAAATTTCCCAATGACTTAACCATAGAAATTCCTGTGGCCTTCTTACAAATATTCCATAACCTAACTTTTAGCACCAGGGACCTCTCCAGTCCCATGTCTTGTGGAATGGCTGGTCCAGCCACACTGGCCTTTTCGCCAGCAGCAGAGAACACAGTGCGCGCCACCTCCTAGCACTTGCGTTCTCTCTTGGGGTTTTCCACAATCTGCCATTTTAGCACTCAGGGGAGACTTGCTGAGGTATCTTAGGTCTCCTTATGTGTGATCTCTCCAAGCTTGCAGTGCAGGCTTCCCCACAATGTTGTAAAGCAAAGCCTCACCTGAATCACTTTCCAACGATCTCGTTCTCACATCCACTAATAGGATAATATGATGTATTATCTCAAGCATAACTCTCCTTTCTGACTGAGTCATAGGAGGCTTTTACGTAGTTGTATGAGCACTTGTTATATTTCTTAACCATTAGATTTGCCCTAACACGTACCTATCATGTTACTGAAGACAATTTGCTGCCTTCTTGTCCAAATGAAGACCTGAATGTCCAAAGAATGGCATACATCTACAATCACTACATAAAACACACAGAACATAAACTTGATGAAACAATCTATTTATGTAATTTTGATTCAATCGTTGTTTTTAAAATACTCTAACGAAATTACTGCCCTCCACAAAATTTCAGCCAAGCCATATAATTATAATTTCCATATCAACAATTTTATTAATTGGCACTTTGCTCAAGAGAAATATTGAACCATATCTTCTAAATTAAGGATAAAATGTGAGCAGCATGGATTTTTTTCCTGCTTATTTTTTCTGTTTTTTTTTTCTGGTCACCTTTGCTTTCTTCAAATTCTCCCTTCGATTAATTCACTTTATACAGTGCTCACTAGTTCCACTTTTTTTTTTCCACAACTTGTCTCTTACACACAAAAAAGTTTTCAGTGTAAACTGGTGTGTCTGCTTCCTTCTTTATTGACTGTTTCTTATAATTCCAGCATGATATAAACTCAAAATACATCTCAAAAATGTGTTCAGGGATCCTTAATACTTCTTGAGCCATAACTACTCACATTCTACAACGTAACCCAGTCATTTTTTATACTCTTACCATCTAAATGTTTACTGTACATGTTGTGAAAATGATGAAGTGTTTTGGTTTCCTATACAAAAATAGTACTATTGGTCTCTGACATCTGATACTCCTCACAATAACATGCAAAATGGTCACTTCTGTGTATCTCACTATTCCAGGTTCAGCTTAAGAGTTGTTGAAATGAGTCATAGTATCTGTAAAAAAATAGTTCACAGTGTTTCAAACTCTTTAGGAAGAAAGTTATTTTTATGTTCATTTTTATTCTTAGGATACATTTTTTTCTTCTTTAAAAAATGATCTTGTTTTCCAGAGTGGCTGTACCAGCTTGCAATCCCACCAACAATGGAAGAATGTTCTTTCTCCACATCTTTGTCAATATCTGTTGGCACTAGAGTTGAGGTGGAATCTCAAGGTTGTTTTGATTTGCATTTCCCTGATGACCAAGGATGTTGAACATTTCTTTAGGTGCTTCTCAGCCATTTGATATTTCTCACCTGAGAATTCTTTGTTTAGCTCTGCATCCCATTTTTAATAGGGTTATTTGACTCTCTGGAGTCTAACTTCTTGAGTTCTTTGTATATTTTGGATATTACCCCTCTATCAGATGTAAGATTATTTGATTCTCTGGAGTCTATCTTCTGGAAATCAGTCTGGATGTTCCTCAGAAAATTGGACCTAGTACTACCTGAGGACCTAGCTTTACCACACCTGGACATATACCCAAAAGATATTCCAACAAAGACACATGCTCCACTATGTTCATAGCAGCCTTATTTATAATAATCAGAAGCTAGAAAGAACCCAAATGTCCCTCAACAGAGGAATGGATACAGAAAATGTGGTGCATTTACACAATAGCATACTACTCAGATATTAAAAACAATGAATTTATGATATTCACAGGCAAATGTATGAACTAGAAAATATCCTGAGTGAGGTAAAAAAAATCACAAAAAAAACCCACACATGACACACATGATATAATAAGTGATAAGTGGATATTAGCCCAAAAGCTCAGATTACCCAAGATACAATACAGAGGCCACATGAAGCTCAAGAAGGATGACCAAAGTGCAGATGCTTCGGTCTTTCTTAGAAAGTGAACAAAATATTCACAGGAGGAAATGCAGAAACGAATTTTCAAGCAGAGACTGAAGGAAAAGCCATCTAGAGACTGCCTCATCTAGGAATCCAGCCCATATACAGCCACCAAACCCAGACAATATTGCTGATGCCAAGACATGCATGGTGACAGGAGCCTGATACAGCTGTCTCCTGAGAGGCCCGGCCAAAGCATGACAAATACAGAGGCAGATGCTCACAGCCAACCATTGGACTGAGAATTGGGTCCCCAATGGAGGAGTTAGAGAAAGAATTGAAGGAGCTGAAGGGGTCTGCAACCCCATAAAAACAACAATATCAAGAAACCAGAGCTCCCATGGACTAAACCACCATCCAAGCAGTACACATGGACAGACCTACTGCTCCAGCTGCTTTTGTATTTCTAGAAGAGGATGTCCTTGTTGTGTATCAATGGAAGGAGAAGCCCTTGGTCTTGCCAAGGCTAGATGCTTCAGTGTATGGGCATGTCAGTGCGGGGAGTGGGGAGGGGTGAGTGGATAGGTGGGGGAACACCCTCATAGAGCAGGGGGAGGAGGGATGGAATAGGAAGCTTATGGACAGGAAACCGGAAAAGGAGATAACATTTGAAATGTAAATAAAAAAATCCAATTAAAAAAAGAAAAAAATGATTGTGTGTTGTTCAGAACAAGTCATCCCTCTGACTGGCTGGCTCTCTGTCTCTGTCTCTGTCTCTGTCTCTCTCTCTGTCTCTCTCTCTCTCTGTCTCTGTCTCTGTCTCTGTCTCTCTGTCTCTCTCTCTCTCTCTCCACACACACACACACACACACACACACACACACACACACACACACACACACACACCCGGACCAGATAATTTGAGAAGATATAATTAAATCAACAATAAAATTAAACATAGAGTTTCCCCTGAAGATAAATGAGTTCTAAAGAACTTGTTCGTGAAGCTTCCAAGTAGTACATGTCTATAAGCAAGGAAATTCAAAAACACCACAGTGGCAGTACAACACCGTCAGTCTTAGGTTAAACTTCTGTTTCCTCTTTAGCCAGAATTCCCACTGCTTTGCAACTTCCTTCCAATACTGAACCCCTTAGCTTCTTTGAATCATCCCTCATTTGAAATCTGCTTTGCGAACCGGGAGAGAACTGTGCCTATTTTCAGCTGCCATCCTTTCTCGTACTAAACAGAGCTCCTTCTACTAATTCTCCAGCATTAACTGTGCACCCTTAATCCCGAAGATCATAGACCAAACAAGTTCCTGATATGAGGAGATAAGGAAATGTAGTCTGGATAGGATCCAGAGAAATTTCCTTTGGAAATCTTTACACGATTGTTCCTTCATCAGAGCAGCTTATGATCCATTTCTGTTATATGTTCAATGTACAGTCAACGCTCTGGTTATTTAGATGGCTGGGGGTCCTGTGTATCTTTTCCTAGTCATTCTATTCAGTTGCTGTCCTTCAACAAAGCTTTTCAATTTCAGAGGAAAAGTTAACAAAGCAAAAATCACCTGTAAAATGCATTTCCCATAAAAGATTTTAAGACAAATCCTCTGGATATGGCCCATATACATATGGAAAGCATCAGAGTGTTGAAAATCATGGTGTGAGTGATGAAACCATGGTGACTGAACAACGGAAAGCAAATTTATACTGAACAGTGTAACTAATATATAAAATAATTTATATTACAGCGAAATAATATATCTATAATCTGTGATGTGCACAGAATTATTTGACACAGTGATGGAAGTAAGATTTTCCATTATCTCTGTGGACAGTTTTATTTAGACAATGGGAATGTTGCACATCAATATACAGCTTTCTCTAAGCTCTAGGCTCATGAATAAAGGAAATCCTTCTTTCTTAAAAGCTTTTTTTTTTGCTCATGATAAAATTAACCTACCTTTAATCCCAAAATTCTTGATCATAAACGTGTCTTTTCTAGTTCAGGATCACTGAAGTTCTGTTGTAGAAAATTAAATGTTAACTCAGCCAATTTTGACTGAAAAGAACACAGACTTCATACTTCCTTTGTTAGCACACTGCCATCCATGGTCGATTTTTACAGCCTCCCAGGGCAGATGCAATATTTCCTCTAAGCACTCACACTATTATTAAATAATTATTTAAGTGAATACAAACATTGAGGTTCAGCCAAGAGTGATGCTAGCACAAAACTGAATTTGCTCATAGCATCTTGCCCCTGTTCTTTATCTTATGCCTGCCTTCTGCTTGCACTGGAACACATAGCTTTGATTGTGAAGAATCATAATCTCATTCCTGTCTGAGTCTGCGATCACATAGGACATAATATTTATGCTAACTAACAGTGACATTAATATTAGGTGATGAATTCTCTCACTATTAGCTGCCAGTGCTTATTTAAATGTTCTAATTTGTTTCTGGTTTGGGGAAAAATTCAAAACAGGAAATGTTTTAAAACCTCCAGCACTGAAGAATCCCTCACAAGTAGTCCAACATCTATTCCAACAATGCCCTCTCATTGTGCCGAATATCATGTCTCTAGGCACTCATGATCAGTTGATTCCTATGTTTATGTTTATTCCTATGTTTTATTCCCTAACATCTATTTCATTTAGTTTTAGATATATTATTCATCTGTATGAGTATTTTGCCTACGTATAACCATTGTTCTGTGTTATCAATGAAATAACAGGAAGGTCACATGACACATGAAAGGTTAGCTATGTTGAAAGAGCATCATCCAATCTGGGCTGATTTAATTTTTGTTTGTTTGTTTCTCTGTGAAAAGGAAGATGGTGAACCCTTGTTTCTTAACTATGGACATTTTCATTTGAATATAAGTGCAAAAAAATATTTTCAGAGTGGATCCTGTAAGATAGTGAACATTTCTACACTGCCTCCACCTGGTGCCAGAAGCAATTTCTCAACCACAAAAAAAAAAAAAAACAAAAAAAAACAAAAAACAAAAACAAACAAAAAAAAACAAAAAAAACAAAAGCAAATCCAGAATTCACGAAAACTTCCCTCTGTGTCACACTCACCATGGGCTGGGAAATTCTATGGATAACTTCAGAAATTTATACTTAACAACATCTTCATTTTTATAAATATTGTCTTCATAATAATACTAACAGAAGTCCATTTCTGTAATTGTTAGATGAGAAGAGTGAGGAACAACCAAGGGAAAGAAAAAAATGATTGCACTTGAACTTTCATTCATTACAGCAGGCGTTGTCTGAGTAAATACTGAGCATACATTTATTACAGCTTTTCCTAGCATGCATCAAATAACTAATTATTCAGAGAAGTTCTCAGTTGATAACTTGACATAAAAATCTGACATTTATTACTCCTACCCTTTCATTTAATTTGTAAATTAGAATTCCAAGTGTATGTTTTTAAAATTACTTCTTCACAACATGCAATGAAATTCATTAAATTAGTAACAGAAATTGCTTATAGAAACAGATTCATGCAATGTTTTGTGGACACCCAGCCACTGATTTTCATCACCAAATCCTGCTATACATAAATATGCAAGCCGAGCTTAAGCATACTTTTCTTCCTGCAGGAAATTCACATATGAAGGCCTAAAAGGGGGACGAGAATTCACGGTCTCTGTTTTTCAAATAACCATCATTCGTGGGTGGTATTTTTTTCAGGAGCAAAGTTTAAAAGTAATTTTGGAAGGGACTGAGGATACATCCAGCTCAACCTTGTCAAAACAATAGTAACAGCAACAAAAACCTCAAAGTTTCTGTCTTGGTCACCGTGCTTTTTAATCAAAAAACGTTTGTACTTTGTTCTGGATTCACACCAATGTGCCCAACCCTATCTGTGAGAGAGCGCAGAGGCAGTTACGTGAACTGTCTCCTTGAAAAAGACGTATTTTTCTCAGCCCTGATCACTTCTATGGAATCCTCGAGGCACCTGGCCCTAAATGATTCTGATATCTAATGTTCATTACTAGACACAAAACCAAGACTATTTTGGCACGAGGCAATGAAAATATAGTGACACAGAATTACTGTGATTAGTGCCCATTTCAAAGTCAAGAATTGCACTGAAGATGTCTGGCTCAGTTCCAGGATGTTCGGTTTCCTGCTGCTGTCCTCGTACAGGTAATTATCATTTTTGATTAGAGTGTACATCAACTTTTAAATACTGATTTGGCCACTGACATGTCAGGTGTGTGGTAACTCTTCAAAGGAGCAGGACTTGAAGCCTTCTGCATAAACTCCACGATAAAAATCCCATAGACTTCTCTTGACTGCCACCTCGTGGTGGATTTTTCAAAGTGAAACTGAAAGCCACGTTTTTTTACTTACGTTAAAAACAAGGAATTTTCCTTTGGTTTTCTATATCCAGGGTTGTCTCCCTTTATGCTTTCTTTATTGTTTCTATTTCCATTTTTCAATTCCTTCACCTGTTTGGTTGTGTTTTCCTATAATTCTTTCTTGGATTTTTGTGTTTCCTCTCTAAGGGCTTCTACTTGTTTACTTGTGCTTTCCTGCATTTCTCTAAGGGAGTTCTTTATGTCTTTCTTAAAGTCCTCCATAATTACCTAAAAGTGTGATTTCAAATCTAAATCTTGCTTTTCTGGTGTATTTGGATATCCAGTATTTTCTTTGGTGTGAGAACTGGCCTCTGATGACACCAAGTAGTCTTGGTTTCTGTTGCTCAGGTTCCTGCACTTGCCTCTCACCATTGGGTTGTCTCTGGTGCTTGCTTGTCTTGCTGTTTCTGGGAGTGACTTGGCCCTGCTGTAGGTCTCTGTGTCAGCATTCCTGTAGAACTGTTTTCCTGTTTTCTTTCAGCCTTTCCTGAGAGCAGGTGCTCTGCCTTCAGCTGTGGCTTCGCTCCTAGAGACTGTCTTCCAGCTCTAGGCGTGGACAGGAATCAAAGGGTCCTGCCCCTGATTGCTCCTGTAGGTCCTTTCACCCAGCGGGCACAGAATTCGATAATCTTTTCATTATGTTGACAGCTACTTTTATAAAATCAGCTTTAATTTGAAATCACCATCAAGATAAATACTCCTAATTTCTCCAGTGCTTTGATCAATAGGGAAGAAATCAGGAAAAATATCATTTCCACTTATTTTAAAGTGTGATATCACCAAATTAATTCAACACAATCCTCTGTTTCGGTTATTACTTCCTAACTGCTTAAAAAAATCAAAATGCTTAACAAATATTTATTTAACTAGAAATTATATTTAGCACAAGCAAAGTTTCAATATACTGTCAATTTCTAAAAGTATCTACTTTCAGTTAAACATCTGACACACGGTTTGGCAATTAATTTTACTTCCATTATAATCAAATCAAGCAACTGATAAATAATATTATGTTATTAATATATCTGAAAAAAGTATAATCTCCTCTTTCCTCTTGGAATACATCTTCTGCGTCTTTCAAGGTACATTAATTTGTGCTTTTTTACCCCTAAGAAAAACCTAATTCCCTCACAGGAATAAAATAATTTGATTGCAGCCTACAATTGAAAAGCTACAATAGTCTAACAATAAGGAATAAAGCAAAATCTTGCTCAATTGCAGTGCTAGCCTAAATATTGATACAAAGATACTTACGATGTTCCGTGTTCATAAACCAGGGGTTAGTGACTTTTTCATCGCTGAGGCAAAATTGTCCATCAACTTAAAGACAGAATGGTTTCTTTACAAACAGCTTACAGATTGAAGGAACATAATTCATTATGATGGGGGAAGGCAGCGAAAGCATGAGGCGTCTGCGTACTTCATATCTGCCGTTACTACGTAAAAGATGATGTTTCCTCAAGGAAAGATGGATGCTGGGTCACCTCTCCCTCAGTTCAGGACTCCAGCCAGTGGAACGAAGCTAACCACCTTCAAGGCTAACCTTCGCATCTAAATTAATCCAACTTAAAACTCCTTCCAAGGGGTTGGGGATTTAGCTCAGTGGTAGAGCGCTTGCCTACCAAGTGCAAGGCCCTGGGTTCGGTCGCCAGCTCCGAAAAAAAAAAAAAACACAAAAAACAAACAAACAAACAAAAAAACCCAAAAAAACAAAAAACAAAACAACTCCTTCCACACATGCCCAGAAATTGATCACTAAGGAAGGTCTATATCCAGTCAAGTTGACAATCAGTGATAAACATCATACCAGACGCTCCGAAGGCAAATTTACATAATGGTAGGTCATTAAAAATTTAACTTTTTAAAACAAAATTAAACGTTCTCACCAACTACCTGTATTGTAAATTTGAAATGAGTTGGGATGATCAGATGGACTGGAAAGTCTTGCTTCAAATACGATTTCACAGGCTAAGAACTTTTGTGGTTGTTGGAAATAACATTTTTATTTTTTCTTTCCCCACCATGTCTTTACCAGTGTAATTTATCCCTTCAAGAAAAAAAAAACAGTTTGACTCTGAAGTCAAAGATTCTCTTATAGGGACCCAGACAAGGCAGGGTGACAAGAGTGATGAGTGGTTTGGATTCTAGTAGGTAACATATTGTCCACAGGATAGCATATTTAAATTGAACCCAAGTCTAAGTGAGAAACCATCCTTCCTTACAAAACCCAAGCATCCTCATCATTTCCAGTGATCCTCCAAAGAATAATGTGTGACAATGGCTAGGACGTCATCCTTGGACCAAGGATATGGTCGTTTTCAATTGCTATTGGCTCAGAAAATAACCGTGCAAGAAACTGTTGCAGCTTTTAAAAAATCCTAGATAGGATGTGGAACTCTTGGCAGTAAATAATGATGATGATCATAAGAACAATAATGACAAAAAGAGGTCAAAATCCATAGGGAGACAGACTTAAATGAAGGAGTGCTTTAGGATAACTGTTAATCCATAGCTACCTTAGGATGCCTAAACTCCTATAAACACTCACAGCATCCACATTTATCACGAATTCTAGAACATACGCCTTGTGTCTCACACCATATAATATGATCTTTCATTACAACTCTCTAACAGCAGTGGCTATGGAGCAAAAAAAAAAAAAAAAATCATTCAAGTTTCCACTGGTTTCTTTACATTGCACATGTTTCTTTCATTCAGTCTGCCCCAACTATTGCAAAGTTTGTGCTTTAATGACTTTATGAAATCTTTTTCACTATGCCTTTGAGGTGGTCCCATTTTCTTAATGGGTGAAATATATTTAAATTGTCTAAGAGATGTGTTTGTTCTCCCTGCTTGCCGCCCTAGGATATGTGAGACTAGAAACTCTATCAAAAATAGTCTTAATTTACTTGCTACCATTCCCTCTCTCGGTAGGACTAATTTTGATTAGTAGGGAAAGTGGCTTTCTCATTGCTTTCCTTCACAGGCAAATAATGCATTACAGTTGTGTCTCTCTTTGTCGAGCCTGGGAGCCTTCGGATTCACTGTCTAATTAATTCTCCTAACACTGCAGTAGAGTAACACTAGGGAGTAAATTCGCATTCTACATCCAGGGATATTAAATGGCTTGTACTATGTCACCATGCCAGTAAAAGGCAGACTTGAGGAAACTGCTTGGGGCCGGCTTTTATTGCAACAGTGGTTCATTATTTATCATATTACAAGAAACTCTTCAGAGATCACTGGTCGTAAGAGTGGAGAACTGAGCAACTTTCTCTGTGTTTCATTGTAAAAGCTTTCCTAAGGTGGTCTTCTACAGAAACTGGAATATAAAGCCATTTACAGCAGCATAACATAATGCCTGATATTCTAATGACATAACTACTTAGCATTCATTAGTAAGTGTGCAACATTAAGATTCATTAATAAGTGATTGTAGAATTGAATGTATTTTATTCAGTTGTTCCTTTCATTTATTATTAATAAACCAGTCTAATCACCCCGAACATCCCATGAGAACTATGCACTCAAATACATTTTAGTTCATTATTATAACAATGTATTTTAAAAAGTAACCTTGATATCCATAAAGGAACAATTTAAGCAATAACATTATTTCATCTCTATCACTTCTATATCTAAATAAGATTCAATTCTACGTATAGTCAAAGAAATATAAAGGATTAAAATGTGTGTTTTAACAATTTTTCTTGATGAATTCAAAAAGAAAGAAAAAGAATAAAAAACTAGAAAATGACTATGTATAATAGATATAGTCCATTTGATTATAGTCCTAAAATTTATATGTTAGAAATTTCTGAAGCAGAGGATTAGCATTTCCTGAAAGACTAGATGGTGAAGTGTGTAGTTCAAGAAAGACTGGGAATTTGATTTGGATTCAGGTGCCTACTTGAACGTTGGTATCTTTAGAAGAACAGAGATTCAAATTCATTTGATTTCGGCAAGTCAGTGGATATTAGGTATGAAGCAGTTTAAGAAATGCTTTTGAATTTCCCTTTTGCATAAACACTTATGGAATAACTGAAGTGAAAAGTGAAGCTACGAGGTCACAGAGAGTGTGAACAGCTCTGTCCCAGTCAGTCTCATGGGTTAGTGTCACCTCATGGGACTTGAGAAGGACTCCACTGTCTGTTAGAACAGGCATGGAAATCTAAGATTCAGAAAAGTTCATAACTAAAATTGATACAGTAGAAATGCACGACTTGACATTGCTCCTACATTCATTTTATATTTTTAATTTGATGCATGGGTGCTCTATTTATATTATTTCTACTCTCAAATCCATGAGCTCTTATTCTACAATTATTATAGTCACACACATATACATGTAGGCTCATATAAACATGTTTAAGGCTGACTACATGGGATTGAAATCCTTTTAGGAACTCTTTCTTTGAGAAAACTAACTTTCCTTATCTCATAGAGGAACCACGTGAAATTTCTCCCATTTGTGAGGCATAAAATTATTTTCCCTGTCTTATTATTTTTAGTTACTGTATCATTTGGGTGATCTAGACACTGCTCTTGCCATTGTCAATTAAGAGAACAAAGACATCTTCAAGAGATACTCTTGGTTTAAATATCCACAAGAAGATGAACTATTTTGTTGTCACTTGTGATTATAAATGTAATCAGAAGTCAATACAAGATTATTAGAGATGCTTGACATTATTTCCAGACTATTTACTGAAGCTCTTAAGTCATTCTCTGAAAGAAACCCTAGATTATACATTACTCTTAGGACTGCACTATGTGTACATAGACTTAGAATAATAGCATCAAAAGTCTTGTCCAGCTTAAGATGTACGTTACAACTTCTTAATGGCTCCTAAAAAAACATAGGGGAAATTTTCCTTATTACAATCTAATATTTTTTGGATTAAGTGGTGCATCATTGCTGATACAAAGAGCAACCATTGCTGGAAAGCCAACGGCTCTGCTACCTTTTCATGGTGAAACTTCTGCCAGTGAATCATGGGTAGTGCTGGAGAATGGTAATAGAAGCAAAAGAACATGAAGAGGCCTGAGGAAGCAGTGAAAGGTGATTTACCACAAGAGAGACTGATGGCTTAGACCAGAGGTTGGTAGAGCTAGAAAGGAAGTAATTAAAGCTGTGAGGGCTGCGTGATCATAACTGCAGCACCTAACTCTGTCATTGTTCAATATAAACACCCTTATATGATAAGCACATAAACTGATGCAGCTGTGTTCCAATAAATTTTGTTATACAAGTGAACTAAATTTGTTGGGTGACCCATAGTGTATTAATGCCCATGTTAAAGTGGAAATAATGTTTGATACACTGATTTGTCACAGGAAGAGTCATTAACTCAAACTCTGGAACTAGCTGTCAAGAGAAGGCTTTTTTTTTCCTTTTGAGAAGTAGTTATCTTGGGAGACATTGCATTTGTCTTCTCAAAAGTTACTCCATAAAATATAGTTTTACAGTAACAGAAATCATTTTTTTTCTGTAGTCAATAAAAAGCATTCAGAAAATCATTCTAATTGTTTTAGTTTTCTTAATGGTTTTTCTTTGGTAGGAAGAAAAAAAGGAAACTCATGCCACATGTATTTCTTTATTGTCTTTTCTTGGTGAATCATCAGAATTCATCATGATTCCCTTTTAAAAAAAATCCAAACAGATTTCAGGGAATGTGAAATCCTGGGAATCATAGCACAGGCTAAAGCATTTGTTTCTGACTGGACTGATCATATTTATAGAGAGAACATGTTTGGTTTGCTTATTCAAAGACATGCATTTTATCACTCTGGAGTATAAATCTCAGGTTTGGATTCCATCCCCTGCTTTGTCTGATTCTAAAATTCTCAAGGATGACTCACTTTCTGGGTTGATGAAAGCACAGTACCTGTGTCTCTATAATTTCTGATATCCTTGTATCTCTACCTATTTCATGCTATGTTTGTGTCAATACCTTCCTACAAATAAGAAATTATGTTGTTCAAAAGCCTTCGGAATTCTCATGTGGCCCTGTCTAGCCATGTCTTCCACCAGAACCAGGCCAGGAAATTCCATCCTTACTTAGCCTTCCTCTCAGGATGGTTGGACTATTATGATGGTGTTAATGGGTTATATACTTCATAAAGATAAAGTGACACATTTAATAATCTTGTGTTCAAATGGTATAAATAAGAATTGGCTAAATTCAAAGCATGTTTATATTTATTTTTTATTCTAACACAGGTGCTAAACTAGCCAACTGGATTCAATCATAATCATTTATGAATTCACCAGTTATTGTAACTAGAGTATATTTAATATTGGTTCTCACACTTGCCATGATCTCCAGGTTCAAATGAGTAATGAGTGATATGTAATTCAATGATCACAGGAAAAGAAGGCATATTCACAGAAATGGAACAGAATAACAAAAGGCAAGAAGGAATAAATGAAAAATCTTTAGAGAAATATCAAGCACATCAAGGCCAGATCTTGAAGGATATGAGTTAAGATGAAGATTTTTTTAAAACATAGACTTAAAGTGAATTGTGAAACCATTGAATATCACAGTGAGGAAATCCAATTCTTTTTTACCCCTAAGCCCAATGACACTAGGTATGTAGGAAAGAAGTAACATTATCAAATTTATAAACTCAGCTTGTATTAAATCATTGAAAATGTATAAGATAATGGAAAATCTGGAGGAAGGGAGACAGGAATGTAATGAATTCTTCCCTGCACAGTATTGAACTGAAGTTGGATTTACAAGGACAGAAAAAGCTGAGAAACTTTAAGATCTAAGAAACGAAAAGGCAACTGCTGGATAACATCTGTTGACTTGACACTCTCACCGTTACTAATCTTTATCGTCAACTAACCAGACCCACTAGAGCTCCTGGGAACTAAATCTCAAACCAAAGAATATACATGGATGGGTCCATGGCTACAGCTCATATGTAGCAGAGGTTGCTTTTATCTGACATCAATGGAAGGGGAGGCCCTTGGTCCTGTGGAAGCTTGTTGCCTTAGCATAGGGGGATGGTAGAAGGGTGAGGCTGGAATTAGTGGACGGGTAGGTGGAGAACTAATGTGGCTTCTACAAGAAGGCAAGTATCACTGATTGACTGATAAAATAATAAAAGTATAACAGAGGGTCATAAAAGACATCCTATGACCGCTGGATACTTTAGAAGTCTGTTTTAGATATAGAAAGTGAAAGTGGAGGGGGAAAGGGGAGATGGGATAGGGATTATTGAGGGAGACTGGAAAGGGGAATAATATTTGAAATGGAAATACATAAAATAACCAATTAATAAAAAAAAGGAAGGAAGGAAGGAAGGAAAGAAAGAAGGAAGAGAGAGAGAGAGAGAGAGAGAGAGAGAGAGAGAGAGAGAGAGAGAGAGAGATGCTCTGCTTTGAAAGGGCTTTTGCTTTCTTCTTGGGAAGGACTAGATTCATTTCATGACAGTGAGGTTGAGCTTTAGCACCCTCATAGAAGGGGGCATGGAATAGGGGGATTGTGGAGGGGAAACCAGGAAGGGGGCTAACATCTGAAATATAAATAAATAGAATAACCAATTAATAACTTAAAAAAAGAGATTGAGCTTTGCTCCACTTGCTATGTTCTCTAATTAAATATCTAGCAATTTATTAACTTGATTTATTTTACCTACCTAATGCTTGCTTCATTTCGGCATATTCTTCACACACTTGTTCTCCTCAGATCCTGCTGCAAAGATCTCATTCTGCTTTGTGAGGGGTACTACATGAGGGGATTTTTATGTCCACTTGAAAATGAGGGTGATCTTTGGAAGAATGGTTTTATAAGATTAATGTCTGTTCCAAACAACATCTGACAGTGAGAAGGTATAGAAATTTAAAATACAAATGATAAAGAATGTAACTGTAACACCAAAAATAAAAAAGTATTTTATTAAAAATAGTCTATTGCATCTATTATGGTTTTATACAAATGAAGTAGATTTTGATTCATTTGGTTTGTTTTGTTCTAAATGATTTTTATTTTGGTTTTGGGTTTAAGTATGAAAAAATCCGTAGAAACAGCAGGGAAAAGAATAGTGTTCAATAGATAGAATGATACACTTTTAATATCATAAAATTGTTAAAATTAAATTACAATTGTAAATAAATATTAAGAACCACTAATAAATAACATGTAATATATGAAGGGGTACAAATAATAGAATAAGTGTACCAAAATAAGACGTTATTATGTCATCTAATCTAGTGGTCAGCATTTGGAAGAGTCTTAGTGTGGATATGGCAAATGAACTAAATCGATACCAAATGACTTCCTTTATCTAAAACAGACTTCTAAAATATCCAGCGGTCACAGGATGTCTTTTATGACCGTCTGTTATGCTTTTATTATTCTTCCAGTCAATCAGTGACACTTGCCTTCTTGTGAACCATTTGTTCTAAGGTATTGGTAGAAGCCACATTAGTTCTAAACCCACTGTTTGTTTGACATCCTTAAGGAGAATAGCACAAGTAATCATGGTTTAATTAACTAATGCACTACAGCTATTCTTAAATATTAACATTTAAAATAAAGTGAAATTAATACTCGACTTTTTTTGGTTGCTAGACAGTCAATTTATGAGCTAAGAATTCAAAAGGGGTGAGAATGTCTTTACCTCAAATGATTCCCAAGTTAGTACTGGCTATAGAAAATAGTCTATTCATCATCATAATGCTAGGATTGGAGAGACAGCACAGAGGTTGAGAACTCTGCCTCTTTTTCCAGAGGACTCATGTTGGATTCCTAGCACCCACATGGTAGGTAGCAAGTCTCTGTAACTACGTTTCCAGAAGATCCAATCCTTTATTCTAGATTACATGAGCATTGTACACATGGGGTAGACAGAATAACAAGCAGGCAAGATACCCATACACATGGGTTTTAAAAAATAATAAAATCTTAAAGAAGAAAAATAGTTATAAATCTAAGCGATAATTCCAGATTTGATATACAACATTGAATTTAATGTAGTCACATAAAATGAATAAAGTCATTTTCAGAAACCACACATTGCTCACTGACTCCATACCATATTGTAATTACAGGCCCTTTTCACTTTACCACAGAATAATAACTCAGTCTACTAGAGTGACATGTAAGCGAACACATTGAAATATATACTGGTAAGTACAAAATTAGAATAAACTAAGTATCGCACTGGGTAGACCTTTGTATCTACTTGAGTCACCCAAGGAGCTGACACTCATTAGAAACCTGATGTGAACAATCCAGTATTTGGGAGAACCTCTGATGAACGTAAATGAACAGAAATATATGGGGAGGATGGTCAGACCACAAAGGACTACATTGAAAGAAGAAAATGAGAGTTGAGCAGAAAGGTCCTTGGATGGCATCAAACCTTCTAGAAAATTCTTTGCCATACTAATGAGAATCTTAAGGAAATGTTTCTCCTTTAGATGCCTTTAAGATCACCTGGTCACATGAAGAATCTCTGCCAGTTCCTTTAGTTTCTGCCTTCTATGATACAGAGATCATTCAGTCATCTCCATTTTTGTCATCATAGGTCCCCATCATCCTAAGTCAGTAGTTTTCTTCTCTGAGGAGTCCATGTAGGGTTACATCCTATGTTGTAATAAAATATTCATAATTGGATGGACTTATGACCTTTTTACATTTTGGTCTACTGGGCACCTTCAAAGCACATGTTCTGTGTCTCATTTCTGTTCTACCATTGACCTGTGATTTGTTTCTGTAAGAAGCTGAATGTAGGATAAATGTAGTTTGTAGCAGGAACAGTGGGGCCACCTCTCTGTATATTCTAGGAACCGTGCAGCTGCAAAAGCATGTTCTGCAAGAGGACCAAATCGAGCACTGCCTGAGAGACCAAGGATTACAAGTACAAATAATGCCAGCCAATCAGGAACTACTGTTTAGAAGAGATGCTTTCTTGGGACTAATAGGGGTGTGGGTGAAGAGTATTAAAGGAGATTGTACCAATACACAAAGGAGCTTGCTGCAACATTTCCCACCTGCTACCAGAGTCTGTGTCCTTGACTCTGTGCCAACTCACCCCCACAACCACAAGGGCAGATAGGGTCAAGTGGAGACCTGTCCAGGGCACAGGCAACAATAGTTGTTGACCAGTGTACTGCTTCTACAGAGGACCCGAATGCTGTTCCCAGCACCCTAGTAGAATCTTTCCCAACTACCGTCGACTGCACCACTAGGGTACACAACATTGTCAACTAAATTCTGAGTGACCTTGCACTCATGTATGCATAAACACCTCCCCTCAAAAATACACAAAACTTAAAATATATTAAATTAAAGTATTCCAAACACACAGAGAAATTTGTTAGGACCCTGTACACTTAAGAGGTCTTAAGGTATGGATATATATCTAAGCTCAAGTGTCTCATTACTAAATGTGGGATTAATCTTATTCATAAATTAACTTGAGTGTTAATTTTTAAGTGTCCATTAAATTAAACACTTGTAAGACTTATTAAAATATTAAAATGAGTGTGATTGGAGGGATTAATTAGCAGAGGCTGTTTTTCCAAAGAACCTGAGTTTAAATTCTAGTACTACATGGTGGCCAACAATTTTCTGTGTCTCCAGTTCCAGGAGACTTTATGCCTTATTCGTCATGCCCAATTATTCATACAGAAGGAACTACACAGTACACTTGTATACCTGTAAAACACTCCCAAACATAAAATAAAATTAAAAATTAAAAAAGGTTTTAAAAATGAAAGTTTAAAAATGGCTTATTCCTTTAAATAATTTCAATCCTAAGAGAACCCTTCTGGATCTTTCTAGGATATAGTAAGGAATCGTTGTAATTTTACTCTTGGTATGTGATTTCTTAGCTTCATTATTAGCTTCACTACTTTGTTGGTTAGCTTACTGCACGACAGATAACATGTATGTAGCACCGTGCTTGGCTTATGCTGGTCTGTAACATGGGCTGTTGGCCTAGGAGTCAGGTAAGGGGCAATTCACTGGAACAAACTTTACTACGGGGTACAGGAAGAGTCCCCAGCTTTGTGTTTTGATTCAGTGCAGCTCATTTCAGCAAATCTGGGAAGCCTGTACAAATTCTGAGAGCTGAGGAATATCAACAGTAGGGTCAACCTCAGTGGTATAAATCTTATATTTAAGTTCCCATGTTTTTTCTTTTTCTTTTTTCCTTTTGCTTTTTGATGTTTTTAAATTTATTCTCTCATATCCTACAACTGGACCAAAAATTTTCCCTAATTTTTCCCTACTCTTTTTAAATACTATCTTAACTGTATCGCATCAAATTCATCAGATGTTCAAGACTTCTGGTCTAAGAGAAGAAAAAAAAAACTAAATGAAGAAATTAAATAAATTAAATAAATTTTGTTATTTAAATTCCATGAGCTAAAAATTAGGTTAAAAATAATAATTTGCAATGTTTATTTTTCCAGGTAACATAAATGCATCTGTTATGGAACAATGTTTTGTTGGGAATACATTTAAATAACAAGTTGTATAAACAGACATGTTGTAGGTATTTGGGAAACATCCACCTCATCAAAAATAGGAGAGGTATTGTTACCAAACAAGTACACATTTATGGTCATGTTTTCATGCAAATAATATTTTCAAACAAATCAGGAAAGGACAACTACCAATAACATGAAGTTGAAACATTTTATAGTTGAAAGCAAGAGCCAATATTACCATGTAAAAGTCCCTTCTGAATGACCATGGCTCTTTCTGTCTGCCACATCTCCATCCTGACTAAATGTTTTTATCTATTTAACTTGTGATACATTCTTCTCCCAGCAGAAAATTTCTTGAACCTTTAGATCCCAAACTGTCTAGTTGCTTGAAATATTATCACAAAACGAAGCAGATTCCCAAAGACTGTTTACTTGGAAATCGGCAGTGTACTGTAAAGAAGCTCCATCAACATCAGTAGACAGCAGCTGAGGTCACCCATGTCAATAAGCAAATGTCAGAGACATTGCTCATGAATGCCATAGCTCTTCTTTATGTAGAAAGCAGTAGTCATACCTGCCAAGAACACAGTCACATTTCTTCCAAGTTGCATGCTTTCTAGTGCCACAAGTAGGAACATCATAAATTTCAACTTCTACCAGAGAATGTCTTTATTTTCTAGTTGAGAGCACAATATACACTACGATTTATTCAGTTAAAGATAAAAGAACTGTTCTTTTTATGAAAGGGTTTCCAGTTTCATAGGGAAATTACTATTATTATAATTTATTGCCGAGTGGTAAGGTAGCTGTCACAAGTTATTTGAGCACGTTTGCTTTAAAGATGCTGTTGTTATCTGCTGGCATTTATAGAGCAGAAGATGTTCCTGTATCTAACACTTTAAAATGTTAGCAAGCCCCAGCTATTAATTATGCTGCCTATAATGTGTGCATGTAATTCAACTTCTGGAGAGTGGAGGACTAGGATAAAATTAATATTTATGGAGAGCTAACTTCATTTCAGGAGCTATACTAAGCTTGTAATGCTTATTTTCTTATTAAATCATTAGAGTGGCATGAAATGAGTATTGCCCAACTTTGACAACAAGTACCAGAGAACCTGCCTGACATGGGGATGTCATACTAAGTATCCAAGATGTAACACAAGCCATGTCAACCATCACACCATACTTTAGGGGTCAGTTTATGACAGGATACAGACAGATTATTTCCCAAGTACTAATTACAAAATCAGAATCATCCTAGTATATCAAGTACTAACTGGCAATCATATGCATAATTATATTCACACTAATACTGACATTGTAAGCAGTGTATGCAATAGATTCCTGTCTTCTACAGTTACACATGGCTTTTATAAGTCAGTCTGTGATGGAAGGAGCTAACAAATTTGAAAGCGACAAAATCTCAGGACTTAGTAACATGTACAACAATCTCTACAGAAGAGATAAACTGTGGTAGGAGTATGGCGGGTGACGTTAAGATTCCATGCTGTACCTTTACACGTTGTTACAAATGTTCTTAAGGGATGGATGTGTACTGGGCTTTGTATGATTAGGTGGGCAATTATATCTTATCAATTGGGTCAAAGATTATTGTGTTGTGTGTTCTTTTATGTGACGGTTTGAGTGTAGGAAAGTGTGCGGCGGCTGGAGACACTGGGCCGCCGAGGAGTTGGGATGTGTTTCCCCTGAGATATCTAGCAGATATGTTGGGGCACTGTGGTGCCAGACCTAGTGGGGTAAAAGACCAAAATAATTTTTTATTTTTGTATTTTTACAACAGATGGCGAACTAATGTGATGGGCAAGAACCCACTAGTAACCCTAAGAGTTGAGAGAAAGTTTTTATTTTCTAAGTAAGAGGAAGCCAGCGCCATGTTAAGTCATGTGATATCTTAAGGGAGGGAATTCAAACAAAGAAACAGGGAAGTAGCCTGGGCTGGCAGGCTGTAGGTCCCCTGCTGTGTGATAAGTATTGGCAGCTCAGAGAGTTAGAGATTAAAGCTGCTTTTTAAAGGAAGTTGTTTAGAAAGTCTTTCAGGATACTCATATTTTTTTTAATGTGGGCTCCACAGAAATTTTGGGTTGAAATCCTAGTTAGACAAGCTCCTTCTTAATTACAGGTATTATTAAAAGGTGATTGAGTTTGTTTTTAGAAAGAGGAGAGTAAAGAGATTACCTGAATCAGGTAGGGATTTTCATTCATGGTTCAGAATTTAGATAGGGAAAAATTAGTCACTACCTCCAAGTAGAGAGTTGTGATGAATGTCTGTAACACCAGGGAGAGTGAATGTAGACATATATTATAGAAGTTATTAAGGTTAAATAAAAATCTGTGGCTCCAGGTAGAGAGTTTGACAGATTGAGATATTTTGGGCTAAAGTCCTGGTTTGATATGTTGCTTATTGATATTGAAATTGCTAGAAAGTATTTGGTTTATGAATTACCCTGCTAAAGGCCATATGGCTCGTTGATGCTGGCTAGCCAGGGGTTTGTGGTTACTTTTGATATTTACCACAACAGGAAGTTCGGATTCTCTTAACATGGGCTCCATGGGAATTTTGGGTTAATTTCCTGATATCACAGAGTACAAACGCCTATCAGGCTCATTGTGTAGCTTACCTCCTTTTTAAAAAATTGTTTAGTCTTCATGATGGGTATGACTTTTGAGTTTTATGGTTATATTATTACTCTGGGAGAGAGAGCAAGATACAAGCTTTTCTGGTTTCAGACTAAGGGACACAGTATTTTGGGAGAAAGATTTTGTCTTTGTGCTTTTAAAATTTGTGATTAGGCTCTGGAAACCTCACAGAGTCATACTGATCAGATTTGATAGAGGTAGACCACCTGAAAAATTTATTCAGGAGAATCAAACAAAAAGATATCTTGATTCTAAACTTTTGTCTTGAGAGTTGTATTTTACAGAGTGTGCCTACTTAAAATCCTGGACTCAAGGACTTTCAGCTGTGTCCAGTCAGGACACATCAGCTACAGCATTTGCTTCATTTTTCCTACCCCCTACCCCCAAGGACATCTCAACGCCCATGTACAGCTTGAAGAAGTTATGGAGGAGTCGTCGCCCCAATTCCCTGGACTTTGAGGGGGCTGAAAGTGGTAATTCTAAAGTTGTTTTTATGAGGAATTTAAAATTGGTTGTAATTTAACAGGGAGGAATTAGCTAGATTGAATTGTACAGTCATAATCTCATTTGGTGACTAATCTTAAATCATATGTTTGGGTATAGAATTTATTTGTCAAAAAAGTTTAAAAGTACAAGATTTAGAGTCAGTCCTTCTATTGTTGTCATTACAAACTTCTGAGTTGATTACACCTGTGAGTTAAGATTCAAATAGCAAAGTCAAGGCTCTGAGGTTGTGAGAGTACTTTCAAGATAAAATTTAGGATATGGAGACATCAGTTCAGATTACCTTATATAGATAGATGGTTTTCAAAACGTCAGATATCCACAAAATTTGAGATTTAAAGTTATTTATCTTTTGTTGAGACATATCTGCTCCTAACAGTTCCCCTTTGGAGGATTTAATGAAGAATGTGAACATCTCTACCTCCAGGTGACGCAATACTTTGTGGTTAGGCAGCCACTAGACAAATCTGCATGTTTCATCTGCAGACTAATACTGTCCAGAAAAGGACAAATTATGCAGTATAGTTGACTGATTAAACTCTGCCAAGACAGGGTGATCAGCCCTTCGAAATCTGCATTTCAACAGTCTGTCAGTTGATTTTGAGCCAGAAGGCTGAAGACTTGTGCTCACATGTTGCTAACAGGGGACTGTGCTAGTGGAGATTTGTCTCTACCACCTCTCAGTTCTGGAAGCCGTGTTAGGCTTCCTATGTGTATAGATATTTGGTCATTCTCAGATTTCTGACGGGGTTGAAGACTGATTATAATCTCATAGCCTATCAGGCTGTTTAACTCTGAAAATACATATTTTATTGGATAGTTATCAGACAATATACAAGCTAGCCAAGATATAATACAGATTTTAAGCCTTTCTTAAGCTGGAATGGATAACTAAATGTTCTGTTTAACTGATATAGTGTAGTGAGCCATACTGGATTTGGGCCTAGCCGCTTTGTGACTGCATAGCTCAAGGTGGCTACTTGACTCTGGGCTGCATGGCCACAGAGGTTTAACCTTGAAATGACTGCCATACAGACTTGAGATTGTTGAACTAAGAGCCTCTGACAGGAGCAATGACAGGATGTTTCAGCCTGAGCAAAACACTGGATGTCCCTGAGCAGATTCCTAAGAAGGGTTCGACCTTTTCAAAGAACATGTCCCCGGAAGACTGTTGCCTCTTTGTTATAGGAGGATATCTTGCAGTATAGTGATTCACCTTATATCCTTGGGCACTTCCCAAACTCCCCCACCCTAAGCTTCAGTTCCCGCTTCTATTCCTGCCTCAGAGCTTTAAATGCTGTACATTTCTCTCAATAAACGAGACCTTGACAACAGAACTTTTGCTTGGTCTCCTTCTTCTCTTCACCCCCATTTTGGCCCACAGGTAGAAAGCCTCTTCGGGACCCTGAATGACTGGGTCCCCGCTGGCGGGGACAATATAGTGTTGGACTGGGTTAGATATATTTTACGCTCTTCATTACAAAATGATAATAGTTGCACTCAGCTTATATTTGAGAGAAGTTTTTTTTTTAATTAGACAAAAAGGGTGAAATGTGGGATGATGTTACAGGTGAGGCAGGCACAAGATAGAAGGAGGCCTGTCATTGGATGTGAAGGAAGATGGGCGGGAGAGAAGTTTGAAGGAAGAGGAGGAGACTAGGACACAAAGGAGGAGACAGGAGGGAGAGAGGAGGGAGAGAAGCTGAGACAGGAATGTGGTGGGTGACGTTAAGATTCCACACTGTACCTTTACAGGTTGTTACAAATGTTCTTAAGGGATGGATGGTACTGGGCTTTGTATGTTTAGGTGGGCAATTATATCTTATCAATTGGGTCAAAGATTATTGTGTTGTGTGTTCTTTTATATGATGGTTTGAGTGTAGGAAAATGTGCAGCGGCAGGAGACTCTAGGCCCCGAGGGGTTGGGATATCTAGCAGATATCTTGTGGCACTGCGGTGCCGGACCTAGCAGGGTAAAAGACCACAGTACTTTTTTATTTTTATATTTTTACAACAACATTGAAGTAGTAAATAAGTCTCCAGTTCCCAAACCTCTTAGCTCACTTGGGAAGTTAAGGTAGGAGGATTGTGAGTTCCAAATCGGCCTGGGCTACATCGTGAATTCCAAGCCAGTCTGGGTTACACAGTGAGAACCTGTCTGAAGAAAAAAAAAAGGAAATACAAATTAACTTGTTTTGCTTAGTACATACTGTATGTTTTCATGATGTACCACATTGTACTTACAAACTAAGTAAAATTATTAAGAACCCATCAAATAGCTTTACAATGCTTAAAGAGATGTAAATGTTAAATAGTCTGATTTGGTCTCTATACAGGTATCAAACTGTTGTACTGCCTTCAACAAATAATACAATTAAAACTTGATAAAAGCAAAAAAAAATCTCTATAGAAAATTCTATAGAGAATTTTATGAATCTTGTCATACAAGGCTTTGTCTAGAGCTGTGTTTATAGACACAAAGATTTTACCTAATGGCTAAGTAGAAAAAAATCTGTGTCACTGTTGTCAACCAGCAAGGAAGAAATGATGCAACCCACAGGGAAGCAATAATGAATTATTATATAAAACAAAAAATACATAATATTCTGTTACTATATTAACACATCCATGATAGAACTGTGAAAACAATGTCAGCATGCCGTCATACACATGGTTATAATGAATGAATGATAAGTTATTAATGGCAATGTCATTATCATAGGGTGAATTATCCAATAGCTGAATGAAACTAACTCATCAAGCCAAGCCTAATTCCTCATTAAGCCTATCTTGTGGAATATCATATTCCATTAATTAATTAAAATTCTTTTTATTGCTCAAAGATTTAATGAATCGCTTTCTCAAAAACGTAACTAGCCATCAAAACATGAAAGATACAACTGAGTTAAATGATTATTGGCAAGCCTCAATAGAGTGCCAGCTTATGGATGATAGCACATATACCCTATGTGTAATTAAAACAGGGGGAGATAAATAAAGGAAAACGAAGATGCATTCATTACTTTTCTACACATAACAGAGATTCAATCTAGATAGCTCTTTCCCTGTTAAGAGAAAGTTTCTTTACTAACTTTAATTTTTATGATTTCCATTTCTATTGGTCAGCATCACAAAGAGTGTCTCATCCACGTAACAAGGATGCATTTTTCAATGGAAAGCAGATTCAAAGACTAAAACGCTGATAAACTTTCAGGATGCAAAAGGGTGAGGATTGGAACCCATCTCAGTCCCTGATATGATGAAGCTTTATCAAGAGTTTATCAAGAGTTAAACATTGATAATATTAGGCTGCTTATTTAAAGGTTTTCTCAGGTAGAGCACAAGAATCCCTAAAATTATTCTCACAGAGTATTTATTTCATCCTTTAAATTTCAATATGTTCTTCTAAAAAATACCTAAGGATAACTTCTTCCCAAATAACTCCAACTCAAATTATTGTTTTCCCAAGTAAACTAGGTAAATATTAATATCAGGAAACTTACCAGGCAGTTTAATCCTTCCATTCTTTCAACAGAATAGACCTGTGAGGTTTGATTTTGTCACCTATGTATGTGTTAAGACAAGAAAAGTTTTAAGATGGTTAGTTCCTTTTCAGTTACCAAAGCTTATCCTAGTCACTGACTGTTCATTGTAACTCTGAAACCTTCATGAATCTGAAGTGCTTGGGAAGAGAGACTGTGTTTGGCTTCTTTTCAAACTTTCAATGGTTCATTGCTTGTAATGTGGGCAATTGTGTTATGATGCCACTGAACTGTCTTTGGGACCTATCTGGAAAAAGGAAGTAATGGGGGCACTTGGTTTTGTTTTCTCTGCCCCGTGCATTATATATAATGGTTCTCTCATATATAATTCTATGTTAGCTTGCCAGCTTTAGATTTGTGATACCGCAGCTACTATATGGCAGCAATTATTTGAAAAAGCATTATTGCACTTACCGGACGTTTTACATTCTCACAGCTTTAAAAAGGGTGTATCTGTTTAAAAGATTAAAGTGTGGATCACATAAAATTGCCAACAAGGTAGAAGACTTAAGTCTTTTGAGGGCAATTACTGTTTTATGTATCAAAATAAAATGTTCACCTGTCTTTAATCAAATAGTTATCATGCTCAAATAAAATCTAGGAAGTTGCACTAAAACTCAGGTACTGTAATCTTGAATACTTTCGACATTTTTAAGTAATGAAAACTATCTGATTAAGATACTCTGCTGTAGTAAATATAGTGTCAGAGTGAACACACAGGTACTCACACATGTCTGTCTCACATACACACACAGATGCACACATTAATGTGTGTGCATGCACATATAGGCAAGTACTCTTCTATTATAGTTTTTAGTTCAATTCAAAGTAATTCAAAGAATTCCCTTTCATTCTTTCACATCACACCCTAAATGTAAAAAATGATGAATACCCTCTAGAGTGGAGAAGTGCGCATCAATGAGGTACAGTTTCCAATAGCGATATTAAAAAAAAAATTAGCTTTGCTTGCCAATGGTCTTGAACCCACTTCATACTCAGAATCGGTACAAATGTCAACCACAGTGCTAAATCCTCACTGTTTAAGTGTATCCACGTGGCCGAGCAAGCACTTCTAAAAAGAAGCTTGTGTATACTCAAGATCTTTACAATCCAATACTCAAACTAAAATGATGCATAGAGAATTTAAGAACAAAAGTAGACTAAAATATCTGAGCAATTGAGAGCATTAAAAATAAACCCCTCTCCCCATTTTCTGGAGATCTCTTGGGTCTGTGTCTTGCTTTAACAGTGTTTGGACAGGGGGTTGGGGATTTAGCTCAGTGGTAGAGCACTTGCCTAGTAAGCACAAGGCCCTGGGTTTGGTTCTCAGCTCCGAAAAACAAAACAAAACAAAACAAAACAAAAAAAAACAAAAACAAAACAAAAACAAAAACAGTGTTTGGAAGGAACAGACCCGGGGACTCCCACTTTATTAAATTCCAGTCACCTCATAAGCTGCCTTGGCCCTGGAGAAGAACCTGAACCAGGCCCTCTTGGACCTGAATGCCCTGGGTTCTGACTGCACAGCCCCTCACCTCTGTGACTTCTTGGAAAGCCACTTACTGGATAAGGAGGTGAAGCTCATCAAGAAGATGACCAACCTCCATAGGGTAGCAGGGACACAACTAGCGCAGAGGGTCCATCTCTGGACCAGTATCTGTTTGAGCGCCTCACTCTCAAGCACAACTAGGCCTCTGCGCCTTCCAAGAGGCTCCCTCCTCTGATCTGCATCAGACGCCTCAGACCTCCACTTGAATGAACATCTAAAGCCGCTGGGCACCATTGTAACCACCCTGGAGCCTCTCACAAGTCTTGGACCAAGTAAAAAGAAAGCTTTTTGAAGCAGAAAATAGAAAAACCCATAATGAAAATTCAATTTTAAGTTCTTACTAAGAATTTAATAATCAAATTACTCTAATATAAAATAATTTCAAATTTCACATAAGATTAAAATATAATACATGATTCAAATAATGTGACTAATCTAAAGCTGGCTAATGAGTTTATTTTAAGAGACCAAGGCAGTGAACTTATTACTCGGTACCTCAGTTATTATTGCTGAGTGAGAAACACATCCCAAACCTCTGTGTCATCAATAAATGGATAGAGCATGTTCCAGAAATCAAGGGTCAGGCTTTAGACAGCATTCAGAGGGTATGGATGGTACTGATCTCTGTGTTAGGCACATACTGGAAAGATGCAATGTTTAGACCAGAGCCATTCAGTGGAGCATCCTCAGGCATGCCTAAAGGCTGACCCTGAGGTTGGCAGGGGTCATCCTGAGAGTGGTGTTATCTCAAACACACCCCTCCCCTCCTAGTGACTGAACCTCACTGTGGCACTGTGATTGGCTGCTAGAGTGAGCCCATCTAGATAACCTGTCTGACCTTCAGTGACCCCTGCTTACTCACTTCCACTGCACACACTTCAGTCAGATTTAATGGGATGAGCAGTGTGCTCTGGTGGAAAAGTATACGGCAAGGGAGCTAGCCTCAAACACTCACCATTTCCTTCACTAAAACAGCGAGGAATGCAAACAACATTCTACTGGATGGTACTTTCCATCCACCTTGTTCTCTCTTTCTTTCTTTCTTCCTTCCTTCCTTCCTTCCTTTCTTTCTTTCCTTCTTTCTTTCTTTCTTTCTTGTTTGAATTTGGGGAGAATGTGTTTACATCTAAGTTGAAGCAAAGATAAACTTTGTATATATAATGTGAAGGGGTTTCTATTAAGAATAGGAAGGTACATTTCTCATGTGTTTCAGATTTTAAAAAAATGTATACCTAGTAACCTGGAAGGGCATAGACAACGCACAGGCACCTGGAGCACAGTCCACACCAATACTCCTGAATTAACTCCAGTCACTTGCAATGCCTCAGCCTCTGCCTCTGAACAACATCACAATCTCTGATATTCTGTTAGTAAGTGTTGACATGTCTGTATGAATTAGAGACTTGGGAGTAGGATCTGAAGCTTTCTAAGCTGGATAATATGACAAATCAATAGCCAAGATTGATACCTTTAAACTGATACAACGATATCAACAAATTAGCAAAGACAGGATTTGTACTTAACCTGGTAATGCCCCCTGTATGTTTTACTTTTTGCAAATCACTTTCAAGAGGCTCGGTTTGGGTGTCTGATCGGGCAAGGATGTCATGAGTAGCAAATCTTACTTCCCCCAAGAAGATATACTGCAGCTAATGAGTTAGCTAAGACACTCGCAGTGACAGGAAGCCTTGGCATGGAGCTCAGCTAGGTCCAGCTCGATCCCCGGATGAAACAAGCATGCATTCAGAAACAAGAAGGATGCGATCTATTTCTCCTCCTCTAAGGCAGTGACAAGGATTTCTCCACTGCTGGATTTGCAATTAAAATAGCCTCTATCCCAGGCACAATGATTCAGCTTTATCTGCTGTTTGCACTCTGTCCATTGCATAAGCCTTGTGGAAAGAAATGGCATTCCCTTGTGCCACCACTCCCACCACATCAACTGTCATTTTAAATGGCAAGAGATTAAGAAACCTCTGAGCAGTGCATTTTCTGATATTTCCAGAGCAAATAAACTGCAGGAAGAAAAATTAACTTACTCTATCAAGGGAAAGTTATCAGTATTCTTCCCCAAATTGAGAGCAATTCCATCCATGGAGCTACACATAAACATTTTATAATGCATTTAAGATTCAAAATCCTATGAACTAATACTTGGTGCAAACCCTTATTGTCAAAGGAGAAAGTCAGGAGTTCTTTTGTGTGAGGGAAATCCAATATACACAAAAATGAAACTGTGGGATAGGCACATGGAGAGAAAGGTTTTTTTTTTTTTAATTCTGTTCATGTGGACACAAACATGCCTTAGCCAGCTAAATATAATGTTTTCTTAACAAAATATACATCTCACCCAAATGTTTACATTTTAAAAGAAGTAAATCCACACGCAACATTTATAATGGGTTGTACACTCACATAACACTGTGACTGAAACACTGAACAGAAGAGAAACAGCATCCATTCTCACGAAGCACTGCCCAGCCCCAGTTAAAAGGCTATTACATGATCAACAGTTGTATAAGTGGACAGAAGCTCCTCACTTTCTCAACATGGCAAAAGCTTTACTCTTCTGAGGAAAGTCTAGACATTAAGTGAGAGTTAACCTGAGACATGCCCTTTGGAAGAGTGAATGGCTCCAGGATGGTAAGGAATACAGCCCAAGACCCAAGGAGCATTTGAATGTGTGCCAGAACTAAAGCATAGAACAGGACAAACAGACTGACACCCGGACAGGCACCTGAAGGTGTGCAAACCCCTTCAGCTCCTTCAGTCCTTTCTCTAGCTCCTTTGTTTTGTGGAGTGACTTTGGTTTCTTCTGTAATTCAATTTCTCTGTTGATTTCAACTTGGACTACAATATAATCAATTTCGGAGAAAGTGTCATGCACCTTTGAGAAGAATGTGTATTCTCCATCTCTTATCAGGAATAGTTTGTATATGTCTGTTAAATCCGACTGATCTACTTGTTTGTATAAGATCTTTGCTGTTTCTAGTTTGGAAGTCCTATCTAAATGCAAGCATAGGTATCAAAGCCTTCAACTATTACTGTGTCAATACCTGTATGGACTTCTGTATTGACTTTAATATATGATATTTATTAAATATACATTCGCACACATATATCTTTGGCACATCGATGTTTACCATTACCTTTCAATAAAACATTTACTTTTTACCTGTATGAGTCTTTTGTCTGAATTTCTATATGTACACTGAGTGCATGCAGTTTTCTTGGAAGCCAGAAGAGGACATCAGATCCCCTACAACAGGAGTATAGAAGGTTGTGACTCACTTTTCTGGATATTGAATCTGTATTCTCTGCCAAAGAAGAACATGTTCTTGACTAATGATGCCTGGATGGATTCTTCCCATGTAGAAAGTTGTTTACCCTGTTCCTACTGTGTGGCATTCCTTTGAGAATTTTCCAGAGTAGTGGCCATGAATTACTTTAATTCACATGTGTCTTAAAATAACTTTTATTTCTCCATCAATCTTGAAAGATAGCTTTGCTGTGTGGAGAAATCTTTGTTCACAGCTTTTCAAGTTAGAACCTGAAATATGTCATAATGTTAGTCTAGCTTCTAAGGTTGCTGATGGAATGTCGGATGTTATTTTGATAACCTTGCCTTTGTACATGACTCCTCAGTTTTCTTATATGATTTTTAGTATTATTTCTTTCCTTTGAATTTTTTGGAATCTTACCTAAGACACCTTTGGGGTCTGTTCATGTTCATGTCTGTTTGAGATTCTAAATGTCTTTTATTCTTGTGTTGGGATGTCTAATCCATTCTCAGATTTGCAAAATCTTCTGCTATAATTTCATCAAATGTTCTATTTATCCCTCGTGATTTATCTCAACTCCCTTTTCTGCCCTGTGAGTTCTCAGGTTGAATGTCTTGACTATATCCCACAACTGGTTAACATATTGGTCACATTCCTCTTTTCCATCTTATTAATATCTGAATGTATTATTTTTCTCACCTGGTTTTTGCACAATCCTGATATTTACTCTTCTATGTGGGCTTGTCTATCACTGTGCTTCCTGATGCGGTTCATATATATATGACTACTTCTGTCAAGCTTCTTTCTTCCTTTCAGTGTTTCAATTTTTCTGCTAAACTTTTCCTTCATATTATACTTTCTTTTCCAATTTACTGTCTCATTTATTTTGTGAACTGTCTTACCGAAATCTTAGTCACATTTCCACAAATCATGTATCTTTTGTTGGAATCTTCTCTTAAGTTGTTAATTATTTTGAAAGGTAAAAATGTAAACTCTTTCTAATCAGGTAAGTTATCTCGATAATCTTGAATTGCACCCAGCTGGCTTCAAACTTACGATGTAGAATAGGTGGGCTGTAAGTAGCAGATCTTTTTCACTTTCTCCTGTGTTAGGGTTACAAATACACATCACCATGCTCAGCTGCCCCAAACTTTTGTCTACCTAAAGGACAAGTAGATTTCGGTTTCAAGTGAACATGGTACAATTATTTACCATAATTTCCCAATTCATTTAATTATTCCTTCTTTGCAAAACAAAAGAAAATTAACTTGGCTGATAAACCTAAAGATCACTCTGAATCCTACCCCAATGTAAATCTGTTATATCTAAGAGTTTTTAGGGTCTGATAGGAAAAATGTTAATAAAACTTATTTTCAAACTGAACGAGTATAGAGAGATTCTAATTATAGTAGATTTTAACTTCTCAGGCTCTCTAATCCTGGGATACATCTTTAGATTTGGACATAACTCTAAGCCAGGGGACAGTAGAAGGCAGAGAAACCTCTAAGCTGGTTCACCAAGCCCTATACCATGAACTAGGTATTATAGAAATAAACATTCAGAAGAAAAACAGACTAAAAAGACTTTCTCTTGTCAAAAATAGTCATAAGTGATACTGATCACACCACTCTAATATGTTGTTTCACAGCACCTGAAGTCCACCTTTGGTATTTATGTCTTCTAATTGTTTCCTGTGGGAATATTTTCATAACTCTATTAATCACAAAACAAATTCCAATTGCATAAAGTTCCTAGTTCAGATTTCTATCATAGAGTTTGAGTTTATGAGTTTCAATATCATTTAATATGTATCGCCCACTTTGTAATACACAGTAGATGAAGGTGACCTCATTCCCAGACATTTATGTTCTATGTAGAAAACAGGTGGATGGATAATGGATACTGATGAAGAACGAGACTGTTATTGCCCTCAGTGGCCCCCTTTACCTGCCCTATGGCAATGTTTTAGATTCAGGATGCTCAGTGTTGATTGAATAACAATTCACAGCTATCTCCTTTCCTTGATAGTTGTGCCCCCTCCCCCTTCAAATTCCGGTGCATTGGCCAGTGAACTTGAAAATGAGATACAGAGAGAGACAACTCTCTGTGTTACAGGTCAAACTAACACTAAATATAGTGGAATGTGTAACACAGATACTCATTCCCCAAGATCCTTCCTCCAGAAGAGCCACACTTTCCCTTGAGTTTGTTTCTGTCTGCTTTATTTCTTGTAGTTCCCTTTTCCTGTGAGCAACCCTTCTAAAAATTATTTTTTAAATAGTTCTTTATGTCACTGTCTACCTCTTGCATTGAGGAAGGAAGGGAAAAAAGAAAGAATTAAAAAAAACTGTATGAATGTAAAAGTCTGTCAAGGTCTGGACTAAAAGCAAGAATATCATGAATACAGACTCTGAAACTAGAGGTAATGATGCTTGGGCAAGAAGTCAGGTACATAAACCTTCATGGGGTTATCCTTGAAACTCTGTAAGCAGGTTTCACTCTGGGTTTAGTTCCTGCATGCAAGCTTTTGCAAGTAATTCAAAAACACCACTGAGTAGTTCAGAGCCAGACAACGCTTTACAGAAAGATAAATATAAAACAAGACATGAAATCTATCCAAATCTGGGTAGGTAGCTTAAATATCAAGCTTAGAAAGTTCAAGAATATTCCTGTGAGAAAGGAAAGGAGTCTAAATTACTTTCTCTGAGAGCAAGAACAAATCTCAACATGTTGCTGTCCAACATGATTTTACCCCAGGATGTGACTACAGATCTGAAGCTCAGATACCTTCAGTAGTATCACTGTGTTGATATTTGATATTCCATATAGCAACTGAAATTCATGGAATGTGAGCCCTCCTGTGTATACGTGAAAAGTTTAGTGTAACTTTAACATAAAAATAAGGAAAGGCAAATATGAAATTTATTTTTTAAAAATTAAAGAATTTTTTACAATTTGGTTTTATTTTATCCTAAGAGAAAACCAATCTTGCTGCCTATGGTATACATTATATCAAAAAGTACTGTACCACAGAACTGAATAAAAAACTAAATAATATTATTTTAATTTCAAAAGGAACCTCCAAACTCCTAATGGCAAAAGTAACAAATTCAATGGGAAATTTTGAGAACAAGGTGATCTGAGGTAGGAATTTTCAAGAAATGGCTCTGAGGAATGCACTGAGAATATGAAAGAAAGCAAATAACACAACAGACCAAAAATGTACCTGCTGTTGCAATTGAGAACAAAACTCCGTGTACTCCCCCAGAAACTTTGTGAGCTTCCTGCTCTGTGAGGGGAGATTACTGAATCTCAGCAGACACTGACCCCTGCACATAGAAACCTCCAGCAAGAGTGAGGAGACTGGAAGGGCTGATCACAGTTCCAGAAGGGATTTGCTATAAACTGTTAATCTCAGACATCAGCATCTAGAGCACCAAGAAGCACTCAGTGTCTCTACTGCATCCTGTGTGTACACATGTGAGTGTGGGTATGAGAGAGAGAGACAAAGAGAAAAGAAAGTAGTGTGCCGTGTTTACATATGTTTATTTGGTGGACTGAGGCATTTTTTATGGTTTACCAGTCCCTATTTGAAAAATAGTTTTGCTTTTCCCCTCCCTCTTTATGCCCACTTTTGCAACACAATATATTCAATCCAAACCTCAAGGGATTAAAATCTAAACAGCTTCCTTACGGTAATGGTGTTTTCACTCTCACAGATTTGTCCCACAGGGACATTCACAGCCGCCCTTTATAAAATACTAGCTATAACTGGAGCAGAGACGAGTGTTTTTACAGATTTGTATAATCCTTTTCATCAGGATTATTAAGATTTGCCAAACTCAGCCTCATATTTTATAGCTTGTGTAGGCTTTAGCTGGAAATATCAAGCAAATTCCATGAAGAGTCAAAACTGTCTCACACCGAGCTGACAAGTTCATGAGAAACCTAAATGTTATACAGAGAAAATAGTCCAAATTCCTCTCGTGATATGCAGAATGAACAAACTAGAATTAGGCAAAAATCATTCCCACTTATGAAAAATTGAAAATGCCCAATGTATACATGATTAAATTCATATAATTTAATCAAAATATTTTGTGTTTATAACCTAACACTCTAAGATTCGATATCATTGAGTTTAGTTGTTTTTGTCTCCAATGTTTATACATGGAATTGACTTAAAATTAATTCATTAAAATAATATTTCCATCATCCCTGTCAATGTGATTATAGACAGAAGATTTGCCTATAGATTACTGTGAGGGTTGAATAATATTACCCAGTAGAATTCCTAGTAGCCCAAACACTACTTTTCCCCCACAGGTCATGAGAGCTGAAAGTAACAAGCATTTGCAGTGGTTCTCAACCTTTCTAATGGTGACATATTTTAATAAAATTCTTATCCTCAATCATAAAATTATTTTCTATGCTAAATTATAACTGTGATTTTGATACTCTTAAGAATTGTAATGTAGGGCTGGAGAGATGGCTCAGCAGTTAAGAGCACTGGTTGCTCTTCCAGAGGTCCTGAGTTCAATTTCCAGCAACCACATGGTGGCTCACAACCCTCTGTAATGGGATCCAATGCCCTCTTCTGCTGTGTCTGAAGACAGTGACAGTGTACTCATATAAATAAAAAAAAACTAATACATAAAAAAAAATTGTAATGTAAACATCTGATATCCAGGATATCTGATGTGCTACCCTTAGGAAAGGAGATGTTCAAACCCCCTATAAAGGTCAAGACCCATAGGTTGAGAAACAATAAGCTGTAATGGTGTTCAAGTTGTAATGATCTTTATAATTTGATCATGATTTGACTTGCTTTTAAATTGGTGTTTAGAAAATAAAGAAAAAGCATAGCCTGTCGCTTGTTTCGGACCCGCAGAAAAGAGCAACGACATAGCATTCTTCTCAAAGCAGTTTATTCAGGAACCTTACAGCATGCAAGCAGGAATCTTTCCTTTCTTTTTTCTCCTCCTCAGCCCCCAGCACACTCCCTTACATCCTCCCTCAACTCCGCCTCCTCAGTCCAGACTGTGTAATCTCAGTTCATAGGTCCACGTCACATGGCCTGATCTTGCGTCATGGTGCGCCTGCGCAGCTCTCACAATGGACGTGGCTAGTCTCAGGTGTGTGAGGAAGTCAGGTGCTAGTCATGAGACTTAGCTGTAGTCCCGGAGCATCTTGAGACTGCCGCCACACCCCCTCCGCACAATAGCCTGTATTTTGTGAGGAGATTTAATTTTAGGAAAAGCAACATCTGTAATTCTAGAGAGTTCTAAAGAGAGACTCAAGGAGGAGTCATGGTATTCAGGGAGCTGAAGAAGTTACCTCAGTGTTAAATAGAAATAGAGCAGGCCGGTCTTCAGAGAGACAGTTATAACTAGGTATTGATCCTTTTCTGACATGCCAATATAATATTGGGGGTCAGTGCTTACCAACTTAGTTTACTTTTGCTGGCATTTAAGTTCTACACGAGCTAGGAACTCACCTGTCTTCCTGCATTCTGAGAATATAAGGGATTTCCTGAGTTATACAAGATTGGTAGAATACAATAATATATGTAGTATAATCAAAGCATGAAATACAAGGGAAGGTAGCATGGAAAAGCAAATTTGAAGATTTTGTAATTAGACTCAATTGATACAATGAAATATTTGTTGTTTTTTTTTAATAAAAATAACCTTACATGTTACTATATTTTATGAACTCCTGGGATTCACCGGGAACATTATTTAATAGGTCCAGATCATTTGTGAGTCAAGAGATTCGCTTATTTTACAAGCTGTGGCAAAATGCAATAGTGATGCCGCTGAAGTTGTGGAAGCACATGCGGCGACCAGTATTCAAAAGGAATAACCAAAGGATAAGGTCTAAATACGGAAATTGAAAAAATCCAAAGTGGATATATCAGCAGTCAAGCCTCCGATGCACCAAATGCTACATAGACCAGTAGTTCTCACCTACGGAAATCCCTGTCTCGGAAGCTCATTTCTAACTAGTTCAAGACAGCCTTAATTCTCATGGTCACAGGCATGTACAACTAAGGGATGATTCTAAGCATCCTGTAATGTGTGACCAAGATCCATACAAGAATCATCTGGCCCAAAGTGTGGCCAAGTGTGGAAATTAGACATCCCTTATGAAAACAAATTGGAATAAGTTCTTATAAACATCATAATTATCATCATAAGTGGGAATCTGTTGAAAGATTAACAAGGTCCAGAATTTTTCACAATAACTAACTCATTTAATTAATATTTCATTTAATTCAGAATAACATGTGCATTAAGTATTATTATTTCTCTCTCTCTCTCTCTCTCTCTCTCTCTATATATATATATATATATATATATATATATATATATATATATATATATGTATAGTTAACATGGTGTCCCAAAATCCACAGCGCCTCTTCTGCTTTACCTGTCTAAAGTAGAAACTGCATTCTAGGGAAAAAAACAGATATTTCTTACTGATGGTGTACTAGATTATAAAAATGAACTTACGTTCACAAAATATTGTCTTTCAACCATAAGGTTGAAGGGAGGAAGGAAAGCAAGAGAATTGAAGAAAAGAAGGAAATGAGAGAGAGCAAGAGAGAGAGAGATACAAAGGAGATACTTTCTGTTTTTGTTAGAACACATTATTTATTTATAGTACAAATTTGCATGCATAGATATCCTCTATTTTTATTTTGACTTTTTGAAACTCCATATCAGGTACCCCATGACCTCTCTAAGTCTTCAAATGTCTCTCTCTCTCTCTCTCTCTCTCTCTCTCTCTCTCTCTCTCTCTCTCTCTCTCTCTCCTCTCTCTCCTTAATCTTGTCTCTGTCAACTGTGCTATAATTTTAAAATTATATTTAAAAATATAAACCTTAACTTACCTTATTTCTTAATCTTTGCAATAAATATGCATAACATCATACAGCTTGGTAGATACTACCTTTGGGGGGAAAACAGCAAGAATGAGCAAATAGGCATGGAGCATGTTGGAATAATAATGAATTTGTGTTTATTTTTATGCCATACATAAAACAAATTTAGTGCAATTTAATTTGCTCTTTGTTATTTTGTTACACAATGGCTGATAATTAAATGTCAGAAAACAGGTGAGAAATTTAAGTTAGGAAGGCCATTACTGCTGCTGAGATCCTCACAGCCTATTGAATAGGGAAGAAAACAATATTATATAGCAGAAGGAAAGTCACAAAGTTAGAGAGTGTAGAAGGAGACCTAAATGAGAAAACACAAGAACAGGGACTGTTAAATCTTCCTCTTGCCTGAAGTCATAGGTATCTTGGGTAATGTTACCATGGTGGCCTAGAGATGAGCATCAGAGATAGTGCCCAATCCTTTGTTGTTGTTGTTGATGTTGTTGTTGTTGTTGTTGTTGTTGTTGACATAGCCTGCTAGACTGTCATGCATTTTTGTTGAATCACTTAAACATTATTCAGGACTAACTGGAAAACATTTACATCTACAAGCCTTTCTCTTTTTCTATTTTTTATTGGATATTTTATGTATTTACACTTCAAATGTTACCCCCTTTCCCAGTTCCCCCCTCTCCCATACTTCCTATCCCTGTTTCTAGGAGGATGCTCCCCCTCCCACTCACCACTCCCACCTCACTGCCTTGGCCTTCCCCTACACTGGGGAATCGACCCATCATAGGACCAAGGTTTTCTTCTCCTAATGATGCCAGACAATGTTATCCTCTGCTACATATGCAGCTGGAGCCATGGGTCCTTCCATGTGCACTCTTTGGTTGGTGGTTTAGTCCCTCGAAGCTCTGGGTGTTCTGGTTGGTTGATGTTGTTCTTCCAGTGGGGTTGCAAACCGCTTCAGCTCCTTCATTCCTTTCTCTAACTCCTCCATTTGGGTCCCTGTACTCAGTCTGATGGTTAGCTACAATCATCCTCATCTGTATCACTAAGGCTCTAGTAGAGCCTCTCGGGAAACATCGATATCTGGCTCCTGTCAGCAAGCATCAGCAATAGTGCCTGGGTTTGGTGTCTGCATTTGGGATGGATCCCCAGATAGGACAGTCTCTGAATGGCCTTTCCTTCAGTCTCTGTTCCAATCTTTGTCCCTGTATTTTCTTTAACAGTGACATGCTGCCACCTTCTTCAATAAAATCATCACTCTAAAATTAAAAAATCTCCTAAACTTTTCAATGCTTTCATCCAGCAAATGGTAACCACTATTTGGCTGTCTGTATTTACAAGTCTGATGATCTTACTATTTCACTAACGTGTGAGATGATACAATACCTAACTTTCTGTGATTGACTTACTGTATTTTTATTTAAAGTAATGGCTTTCAGGTGCATCTCCACTGTTGAAATGACAATATTTCCTCTTCTGGATTAATAAATATTATTCCCTCATTTATATTTATTTCAATTAATATATGAATATATAATTATACTATATATTTACGTGAATAATATTTGGCTATATATAAATATATATACAAGACATACATGCATGCATACATACCATATGGTTTTTACTTTTTCATAATGAGCATTAAAACTACTTCAATAATGGCTCACAATAAATGTAAAAATAAACAGAATTTAATTTTCTTTTAAACATATACTCATACTGGAGTTACTGGATGACATGGAATAATTAGTTTTTGAAGGACCTCTATTCTGCTTTATAAATAACAATGCTCAGAGGAAGATTTTTAAAACCAGTGGGAAAACTCACTTAATATTGAATAATAAATACTATCAGAATGATCTGCATGGTCATTAATAACTTAAGAAAAGAAATGAAGAAATAAAACATCGATGTCAAATACAAGTTATGCATATCAGGATTGAAAACATGAACAATGAGATATGACAAAAACAGAAAGAAATTTGAAGACTAATTTGTTTGCCAAGATGACAGAAGGAAAGGTAAGAAGTCACATGAAGGAAAAACCAAGTAAAAAGTACTGAAACACAAATCAATGTACAAGTCTATGCAAAATACGAATATAAGAGTTCCAGTCGGAGAGTGGTCACACATGCCTCTACCACTTAGAAGGCAGAGGCAGCTCAAACTCTGAGTTCAAGGCCAACATGCTCTATAGAGTGAGTTCCAGGATAGCCACAGCTGTTACACAGAGAAACAATGTTTTGGAAAAACAAAATAAAACAAAACAAACAACAGCAACAACAACCAACAAAAAAAAAGACAAAGAGAGAGGGGGTGGGGGAAAAAGGAAGAAAGAAACAGAGAGAGAGAGAGAGAGAGAGAGAGAGAGAGAGAGAGAGAGAGAGAGAGTTAGTTCCACAAAAAGAAACTGAAACATACAAGGAAGTTTTCCAACACATACACATACATTGGTAAAGACATTTAAAAAATGTAACCAAAAGACCCAATACATTTTTTAAAGGTTAAAAACTTGTTTGAAATAATTCGTTGAATGGTAACAATTTCATGTCCAGAAAAACTGTCATTCACTAAATAAACTTAAAACTATATAAATATTCCAAGATATCATCTATCATCTAGCTGGATAGTACTTAGACCCAGGTCTTCATGAGGAGTCTCTGCAGAGACATCTGATTTTTAGGAAATGATATTTGATTAATACATTCAAAGTAATTGATAAAATTAAATCAATGTGAATGATAATTATGCAGAAATTAATATCTGTAACAATATATTAAGAATCTGACATTGTTTTCCAGCTCAAATTGAGTGAGAACACCCCTTTAGAAGACAAAGACAATAAATGAAACCAGGAAATTGGCAAGGAACGCTGAGATTGATCCTCAAGTTTTTGTTTGTTTGTTTGTTTTGTTTTTGTTTTTATTGGATATTCTTAATTTACATTTCAAATGTTATTCCCTTTCCCAGTTTCCCATCCATACACCCCCATCCCATCCCCCTTCTTCTATGAGCGTGCCCTACCAACCAACCACCCCTTCTCATCTCCCCATCCTGACATTCCCCTAAACTGGGGGTTCCAGCCGTGGCAGGACCAAGGGCTTCTCTTCCCATTGGTGCCCACCAAGGCCATCCTCTGCTACATATGCAGCTGGAGCCATGGGTCTGTCCATGTATACTCAAGTAGTGGTCTCCCATGTGCTCTCAAGATTGTCTGCACTTCTGAGAGTCCAGCTCTCTCCCCCACAGGATTTGGGTACAGAGAGCAGTGGGACTGGGTCAGCTCCAGGCATAGGCCAAAACCGGAAGGGTCCTGTCCCAGACTGCTCCTGCCTTTGTGAGTCCTGAGGGCTCCAGGCAGGTCCCTCAGAGCAGAAATGGTGGTCTTATCTCTGCTCTCAAGTGTGCCAGCGCTCCTGACGACTGGCTTTCAACTCTGAGCGCAGGCAGAGACCAGAAGGATCCTCTCCCTGACTATTCCAAGGTTCCTGTGTCCAGAAGTCTTCAGGTGGGTTCCTCTTCGGCCAGGAATGTGAGCAGAAGGGGCAGTCTTCCCCTGAGCTCTCAGGATTGTCTGCACTTTTGAGAATCCAGCTCTCTCCCCCATGGGATTCGGGAACCTATCTTGAAGTTTTATAACCTATATTTCTATTTCGACATTTAAGGAACCATCCGCTTGTCAGATTTCCATGACTACATTTAACTACGCAGTACAGGTTATAAATAGGAAAGGTCAATTTTACCTTTGAGCCCTGTTCCTTAGACTCTCAGAAATAGAATTTTCTAGAAGAATCTGTTATTGCTTACATTTTTCCACTTCTAGCCTCGGGTACATCCACTTGCCTAATGCACATATAGAAGAGGCATTGTTACCCTTCTCCATTCCCTTGATACTAGAGAAGTTATTTTGAGCTCAAAGGAACCAGGCTAAAGACAGGGTTTTAGAAAGAGAATTACGGTTTGCTGATTTTCTTAATTTAGAACCCAAAGAAAAGCTAAAGCTTTCTACCCCACATAAGAATCCATCTACGTTATTTTGGGTTACAAACTTGTACAATAAAGAGAGTTGTTTGATTATTGTTTCCATTCTTTCTATGTCCAGGTAAGAGTAAGAATCTTCCTCCAGGGGCTATAAGCTTTAATTATGAGAAAACCTATTACAATTTGGGGGAAATCATTTGAAAAGAGCAACCAAGTAAATCAATTATAAGCCTTTAGTAGTTGCCCTAGTCTGTTATCTTCAGAAGGATTTTGTCTACTTAATTATTAAAAATAAGCATAAAACCAATGGATCCCATGATATCCATTCAATTCAAATCCTAAAATTATTCAAAGAGAGGCTGGAACTAGCTCTCAGGTAAGGATGATATAAATACCATAGGGAAAGTAGAGATGAGCAATGTTTTACTTCCCATAAGTATATTAAACCAGTATTTCAAAGTTACAGTACTGCCTGTAAAGCTAATCCAATATTTAATAGTGTTATTTAATGACTTAGTAATGTACTCATCTTAAATGTAAAGCTGTACTAAAAGGTTATCCTTTGCCAATATTTTATAAGCTCTTACTAGAGTTGTATCTGAGGATGAAAAGGATCAGCTAGCCCTGACTTTTCACTGAAGCATTCAACATGGCTTCGAGCTGTAAGTGGTAATGTTATAAATTTACAAGTGAGATGCATAGGCAACTAGAAACTAATTGTAGATATTATCAAAGTTGAAGAATTCATCCTGCATGTTAATTTACAGAATTGATTCCCTCCTCTTTCTGCACTTTAATATACGGTACTTCTGTTATATGTCATTAGAGTGAAGGACTAGGAGATGAACTAAATTGGAAAATATGATCGCAGTTTCTTGTGTTCTGCCGAGGACCTGCAAGAAGCAAAAGCAATTATGCATCTAAAATGATTAACACAGATGCTACAAACTTCAGGTGTGATGGAACCCTGGAACAAGTTCCTGGTACTTCACTCCAGACATAATTAGACTGGTTGAGCTCTGGATCATCATTTGATAAATGTTTCATTCTTCCACACTACAGCACTGTCTTGCCCCAGGAGGCTTTGTCTTTGGTCTTACCTTACTTACTGCCTGATAAGTGTATATATGTCCTAATTCTTCTGGCGGTAACATTTTCAGCAGTATGTAAAAATATGGTGAAATAATTCAGTTTTAAAATCTTCCTGAGAATGGCAGGGGGAAATCAATGACGAGTCTCCAGAGGTTAATGATATTTCTAAATGGCAAATATTTTCCTTATTATTGCAAAATACATTAGCATCAAATGACCAAGCCAGCTCGGTCAGTCAACAGGGTCTCCAGGGAGGGAGTGAGAACTGAAAAGAAAAAGACAATTAGGCATAACATGACTCCAGCCAGTGCTGAGGCTGAGGCCACATATTTCTCGCCAGCCTGCTTTTATATCTTTCTATAGTATATGCAAAAACCATGATCAGTTCTTAGATCAACAACAACATAATGAAGACAAGTAGTAAACAAGGAGATCATACAAGATAGTAATCAAACGAAGTAGGAAACAAAGAGATCACATAGGGTAGCAATCAAGCAAAATAGAAAGTAAAGAGATCACACAAGGTAGTAATAAAGCACAGCAGTAAAAAAAACCCATGGTCACTATGTCTAATATTCTTATCTGAGCCTGCTCCCTTGTCCGAACCCAGTGACAAATGCCAAATTTCTAGAAGTGGCACCAAAAGCTCTCCACAATGAAAGGCAGTCACTAAACTAAGATGCATGAAACATTAAATCAACTTTTCATCACGCTGTACACACTTTCCCAAAGACAAAATATTTTATCAAGTTTGAAGAAATAGCTCAGTACCATTTTTCCATTAGACAGTGAAATAATTTTTTTAATTTTTTTAATTTTAATTAACATAAAACATTAATCCTCAGACTATTATGCCGATACTAAGAAATAACTTCAGTTTTCCCACTCAGCACATATCAAAATAATCTTCATTTATCAGAAGCTAATCTATGTTTAAGTGAGGAAATTTCCCTTGATTCAGATAACTAGTAGTTATTTCTATTCCACTATTGAATACTCATCAATGAAAGATAAAATATTACACCATTTCATCATCTGTTTCTATAAAGTATAGTTTGTAGAATACTGCTTAGCAACAGGCGTTATTACCTTATTTGATAGCTCCTACTTAGCTGAGAGATTATATTTATTTAATAGACTTATTAATATGGGACAAATCATTGCTCTTAATATAAAGCTTCTTACATTGTAACTTTGAAATCACCATCATTCCATCTTAAGAAACAAACAAAAACCAAACCATACAACAGAACAACAAAAACAAAAACAAAATAAAAAACCAGGGAACTTCCAGAAGCTCCTTTCCATGCACTTCTCCATGGGACAAGGAGCATGTCCCCCACACCCCCACACCCACATACTTAACAGTGAGAGACACTCATATTCCCATGGGTGACTTCTGGGAAACAGTCCATCCGAAACTTTTGAAAACTCTTTTATAGCTCTCTAAACCACTTAGCAGAACCTAAAGTTAAGAATTTGTGAGCAAGGCTGTTACATAGAAGTTTAGGGGTTAATTCTGGCACCCAAGAACCTTTTATATAGATGGCTGACATTGTAACATTTAACACCATTAATTCCTTAGCTATAAATAGTTGAGAGTGATCAGTGTTTATAACTTGGAAATTAACAAAAAAGATTCTTGTAACACAACAGAACGTTTTTTAAAACGGGGACAATTACTATGTACAAAAGAAAGGGAGGAATGGATCATTGTCTCTGGAGTCTGCATGCTTTCTCTCTTGCACACTGAATAGTAATGCTTCAGTGAAGTCTGGTTAGTTAACAAACACTGTGGGATTGTGTTTTACAGTCCCAAAAGGCTTTGGACACCCAGCACTTTCAAGTACTTAATTAGCTCTCTTTCAAGTGTGCTCACTGGAACATTTCACCCTATTTATCCCTGCCGCTCAATCTCAATATAATCCTGACCACAGTTCCTCTTCCCAGGAATGTAACATTTCATCGCACTTACTGTTATTTCTGCTTGACCTCTCTAGATTTTCTATTTGATGTTCTCCCAATACACAGACTTGACACATAATAAAAGCTCAAATATATTTGTTGAATCAATGAACTAAATAGCAGAGAAACCTAGGTAGACTCAAATACATCTTAAACTAAACTACAAAATTCAAGATTGTTTATAATGTTTCTGTGACTCTTGATCCAACCAGCATGTATTCCATTGGCTGTAGAAAGACCAGAGCTTATAAGTTTCCCTTAGTGCTAATATTCTATAAGTACCTAACCTTTAGCTTGGCTATTGCTCGCCTTGATTTCCCCAAAGGATACCAATCAAATTATAAACCCATGCATGTATCTGTCATCTTAAAAAAAAAAACATAACCTACACTAAAGGGAATATAATCACATTTCTGAGAATTCTTTAATGCCTTACTATTATTCATTTGGTTGGAGGAATTTTAAGACTGTAGTCAGTTTAGAAATTGGTTTATTTTTATTTTTAAAAGTTTTATTTTTAATTACTTGTGTACACATGTGCGTGTGCGTGTGCATATGTGTGTGTGTGTGTGTGTGTGTGTGTGTGTGTGTGTGTGTGTGTGTGTACATGTGCATGCATGGGTATGCAAAGGCCTACAGAGGCCAGAAAAGGGCATCAGGTCTCACTGCAGTTCAAGTTATAGGCATGCATGGGCCACCAGAATTGGATGTTCGGAGTGGTACCCTCTTGGAAGAGAGTACAGACTCTTAACCATTGAACTATCTTCCCTTAGTTTTGTTTTTAAACTAGAGTTTAAGGTATCAGACTTTTTCTTTTCAGATCCCATTGACACTGAGAAGTCATTACCTCATATTCCCACAACCCTATTGCATCTCTCAGTAATAAGGGAAAATTATATCTCTACAGTTCCTAAGACTTCTTAGAGCTTTCTTTCAGTGTATATGGGACAAATTGACTTGTTTGCTGAGATTAACAGGGCACGAGACCAATCTCAGCTCGAAGTTCTGGAACTATACACAAAGGACATGAAGAATATAGGAAACGTCACGTAGATCAATGGTGGGAGTGCTCCATGACCTATGGCAGACATGTAAGAAATATTCAGTTTATTTTCAGCTTTTATATACATATACCAAGGCTGTAAAAGAAATGACTTGTAAAGACCCTTAGGGAATGATGTTTTCATGCTGAACTGTTCAGGGAAGTAAGTTCTCCAGCTAGAATATATGTCTCCAGCTCCAGGACATTTAAGAGAGAATTAAAGAGGACCATTTGGAGAGTTCAATGAGCTGGTCTTGCAGCTCCTTAGTAAATAAATGACCCTACTATCCAAAGTATGTGTCATGCCTTCTAAAGATTCAGTGATGTCAACAAGGCTCTTTTAAAGACTGGAGAAGACAAACAGTTCTCAATGACTCTTACGATGCTGCCACAAGTCAGGATCATAGCCAAAGCTGACTTGTTTTAACTGAATCACAATGTACTGTGCTTCTCATAAAGAAAGGAAAAACTATACTTCAAGGGAAGCAAGCATGCTAACTTGAGATGGTATTTAAAAAAACCTGACGAAGAGAGAAAATGGGAAAAATGGTTAGGGATGCCATAGCTGACTACTGGAGATAAAAGAAACTTTAATTTATGTAAGGAGCTATTATTGCAATAAATATTGAGAGTCTTGTATTATTAATAAGCCTAAGGTGGAAGAATATATTTTTAAACATTTTTAAAGATAAAGAAAGAAAATGAATACCTGTTTACAGGATAAAATTTATAAATATTGAATATACAATCATCCCTTCTTCATTTATGACCATTGAGTATTTGATACAGTATTAATCAACACTAATTTACTCCAAAGACAGTAAAAGATGGAGACATATTAAGCAAAATCATATTTTTCTAACCATTCCATATTTCTGCCTAAGATAAATAAACTGCATATAGATGTACCATCAAATGACCATCATTAAATTATAAGGCCTAATCACTGCATAACTTTGAAAGCTATAGTGAGCTGTAGGCATAAATAAGATTCAGTTTCTAGTCGTCAGCTACCCAGCAGAGGCAGTGGAAGAGAAAAGTTATTAGGACATGGGTCAGTGGACCTGCCCAGCATCAATTCTTTGGGGGCGAGCTTAATCTTCTTTGGCAATACATAGCAAACACCAAATATGATTCAGCAGGTAGAGATCAGTCCTCTAGTCAGGCAGAGGCCAGGCTTAACCAGCAGCTACAGTCCAGTCCTCTCAGCAAGCAGATAAAAGGCAGCTGTAGTTCAATCTTGAAGAAGCCACCAAGCTCACTCACTGGCCTGAGGCAAGGCAACAGAAGCCACAAGCTTCCACAGGAACTTCGGGAGCAATATTTTGGGAGTTTCTCTCAGTGGTAGGATTAGCACAAGTTGAGCTCAACAACACTATGTAAGGATAACCAATACATACCTGTCTTTTGTGAAGAATGGTGAGGCAGAGCAAACCAAACCAATGTTTAGTGATCGTCTCCCACTGTCTGTGTGCTCATATTTATGCTCCCTCCTCAAGCATGCTTTCACGTGTCTACTTTATCCAAACATCCTTTCACCTGTGTCTGTCTCAGGAAAACAGTCTTTCACGTGTTTGTTTTAGCAAGACATCCCGTGTGCCCCAGAAAAACATCATTTGACATAACTAACTTTCCAAAGAACTAGAAATTTCCACCTCGGTGAGGCTATATGCACAGTGTCCAGGAAATTCTTTACCTACCTTGTATATCTTCCCAAGGTAAAAAAAATGAAAAAAAATCTAGAAGATAACTGACAATGTTGTCTGGAATAAAAATAAATAAACACTGAAATACATACACTGTTGCCTATTGCCTCTGGATTTTAATTTTCATAATTAAAATTTGTAAATTATCAAGAAGAAATCTTTTTTATTCAAAATACTTTTTTAAACTCTACAGTACAAGTAAATTATAGCCTCCTTGGATCTATTCATTGTTCACTGGTTTTATTCTTTTATGTACCTCCAGTCAACCTAAGTTCTCTCTTTCCTTCATCTGTCTTTTCTTTCTCATATATGAGGGTTTAACTTTTATGAGACATTTTAGAATACTTAACTTTGGCACTTTTCTTATTACTTTAGTCCATATTATAAAATTTTTGCTTGTTTTTCTGCATATAGTGCATTTATATCATGTCTATCCTCCCTCAACTTCTCCCAGATCTTCCCATGCATATCCCTCCCTCTCCCTCTCCCCCACCCCGCACACTCCCCCCTCTCTCTCTGGCTATTTCAGATAAAAGAATAAACAGACAAAAAGAAAGCAAACAAAAAATAAGACAAAAGAAATTAAAAACAAAGAAACAAAATGAAGTAAAACTCTGCCAAAGGTATGAAGTTTTCTCTGGGTTAGCCAACTATACCTGAACATGGGTCTGGGGTCATCCACTTGGTATGGGAACCTTATCATAGTCATATTTCCTCCTCCAGTAGCCTGCAAGTGCCTTTAAACTCATCAGCTAAGAGTGGAACCTCAGAAGAATCTCCTTGGGGGCTGGAGAGATGGTTCAGTGGGTAAGAGCACCCTCTGCTCTTCCAGAGGTCCTGAGTTCAATTCCCAGGAACCACATGGTGGCTCACAGCCATCTGTAATGGGATCCGATGCCCTCTTCTGGTGAGTCAGAAGTCAGCCACACTGTATTATAATATACAATAAATAAATATTTTTAAAAAAAGAAGACGAAGAATCTCTTCACCAAGATGAAATTGTAAATTGGCTTAATTTGTATTTTAATTTCTTTTGTTTTCGACATTATAATACTATTACATTTCATTTCCTATCCTCTCTCCAAACCTTCCCATATACACCCATAAAGTCTTACCAACATGATCGCCTAAACACTAGCTGAACAAAGATAATAACAATGGTCACGCTAACGTGTAACAGGTGAATACCCGAGTCCTCCATCCTGCACAGAGAGTACCAGCGACTAAGCAAAGCTGAGAATACGAAAAATGAACTCAACACCAAATACTCAGCTCTGAAATCTACCTGCGAGAAACATTACACGGACTAAGAAGGTTACATTAAGGAATATATGTGTACATACATATATGCATGTAGCAACAATTAACAGTATCGACAAAAAGAAGTGGCCAAAAATTCAAGAGAGCAAGTAGAAGTCTATGAGGGGGGTTGACAAAAGTAAAGGATGATTGATGATAATAAGGTAACTAAAATATAATCTCAAAACATAGAAGATACAGTAAAACACAAATTTAACAAAGCCACCCTGAAATTTCTTACCTATTCACTTGGCAAGTATGTACTATCCTTGAAAACAGACTTTGTTCTCATGCCAATAAAAACATAAAAGCCTTGAATCCTTGGAGAGTGTAAAGCATTTGAAGGAAAGTTTTACATCTTTCAGAGTTAAAATGCCAGGTGCAGCTTGGTTCAGCCACATCGCACCCTAAGACTATATTATGCAGTCACGTTGGTAGAAAGCTCTACTATCCACATTAAAACACATGCAAAAACACAACATGCCTCAGAAAGACACATGCACAATTTGCATGTATATGAGTAACAGCACTCTTTGTTCTGTTACATATTTGTACTCACAAGAACATAACTCCTTTATAAATGAAGGGTTTCTATGTCTATTCACTTTTATGAAGTGAAATTTTAGTTTTGTATTTATGTCTGAATTTTCCATTGGTGCTATAGTTCCCTTGGTAGAATGCGTGCATACAGTAAAATCATGCATTCTATTCCAGCAGCACATAAATTGGCCATAGTTGTGTATCCCTCTGACACCAGTACTTAGCAGTGCTGGCAAACCTCAAGATCAGAAGAACTTCAGTAACTTTCCTACACTGGAACCAATCTCAGGGCTTTGCAAAGCTAATCAGTGCTGGACAATCACATAAAAAGAAAGGATCTTGAGGATGACAATTGGCATGAGCATGAGCACAGCTACCAGAATGCTAGGGTAACACCAGGACTTTAGTGTTAAACGAGAAGGAAAATTAAACAAAGAAATATTATATATAGGTTTTATATATATATATATATATATATGTATATGTATACATATATATGTATATATATTGTATAAATAACATTTTGCCTGCTTAGAGCAATATTTTGTGAGTGGTGGAGTTGTTAATGCCATTTTGAATCTTTTATGCCTTTTATTGATGGAGATGAGTTATTTTAAGGAGTTTTCTAGATGGTTGCAAAAAATATGAACTGCAGATCTGATAGGAGTGAGATTCGTGTCCTCTAGGGCTAAACTTAAATTGGAAATATGAGAAGCCAATACTTGAATAAACCCACTTTTTTTCTTAATGTATGTGGCATAGGCATGAAAACATGCCCAACTGTACAGGGCAACTGACAAAAATATTACATTCTATCTATGAAATCGAGTTGGAAACATTTGGATGTTTAAGTATAGATTGTAATGTGTTCCATATCAGAAATCATAGAAAAGAGATCAGTTGAGTCCTGCTCTTCTGTCTAATTGTGAGCATTTACCAGCACACCCACTGTTAAACATTCTGAGTAACTATGAACAGACGTTGTGATGAGGTCAGGATGTGACAACAAGAAAACACACTATTTAGAAAACCACCAGTCCTGCCTTTTTTTTTTAAGAACAGCTTTGTTTGATGGTATGTGTTAGAGATTGAGTCATGCGCTTTCAGAAACTTTCTCTATCACACTTCAAAAAGGTGCTTGACAGCAATTATTATACATACATACATACATACATACATACATACATACCATGCATATGATATGTACCCTGTGCCATATGGTATTATACATACCATACATATAATATTTACTCTGTACCAGCTAGTTTTGAGTACATGTCTATGAACTAATTTAATTTTTACATAATTAGAAACATTTTCAGATGTATAAACCAAGACTCAGACAGATGAAGCAGCGTAGTTCAGGGTGTACGTACATTTCTGGTGCACAGGACTGAAGTCTAGAAAGCATGAATTAGAGCCTGAACTCTTAGTCGTCTGAATGTACTGCAAGCCAACACAAGCCCAATAATGCTTTAAGATATTACAGGACTCATAAGAAAAACTTGCCACCAGGAAAAATATATTGAGAACCATAAATATGTTTTAATGTGCACTATGTATATAGTAACAGTTATTGCTTCCAAATATTTTATTTAGTCAAATTACTACATAGACACACAGACTTAGAGAAATACAATTTTTCCTTTGTGAGAGCATCAACTGTATTTTATTAAAATTGATAAAACGTTCCAGGACAATTGAAACTTTGATATATGTGTTTAAATCACCAAAACTAGTCCAAAAATCTTTCTATGGCAACAGGTGAAAGAACTCATCAAATTTCTGTAGATAACTTAAAACTTCAATTCAAATGTCTCAAAAAACAAATCCCATGTAGATGTTTAAACACTACTGTACTGTTCTTTGTGACCTAGTTACAAAGTCTCTATTATATTTCATTTATTGGCTTCACAAGTATTAGAGTGGATATAATATCCCCACCTAAAGGACCCATGTGAAAAAAAAACCCACAATATACGTGAGGATTATTCTATTATTTTATTTATTCTTTTTGTCTCACTTTAGCATTTCCAAATGCCTTCTTATTTTTCTCCTTGCCTTGCAATGATGCTTTAGTAGGATAATTATAATTAGGATAAAAAGAGAGGAACCACTAAAAGATAATAATAACCCTTCCTTTACTAGTCCTACAAGAAATGATGGAAGGCTTTTATTTATAGATAGATCTTTAAAAAAGAAACTACAGCGAAGCACAAATAGGCACTGTACAATAATAATTAAATTGATTGGATAAATATGCAGTTTAGTTAGTTTAATACATATATGCAGGAGTTGTCTTCAGAACACCTGAGGATTTTTCCCTATCTCCAGTGTGACAAAAGGTCTCCAATAAAATTTAGAAATGCTCTCTGTGTTGTTATTATGGAATCTATCTCAAAGAATGCATTAGAAATTGCTGGTTTTATCTCCACATATAGGAAAAAGGCCTAATAATTTAGACTGGTCTCCTATCAGCTATAAATGATTTCTGCCTCAGATATTCTTTTGCAGTTTGAATTACTCGCATTTTATAAACTAATAAAAAATATTTATGGAATGATCCTTGCTTGCTTTTAGAAATAAAGTCTGAGTGGATGAATAAATTTGCTGAAAGATTTTCCAGTCCTTATCTATCCACTGAGGGTAATTGGTTCTACTATTTTCTAACAAGCAAGTTCCATTTACATCTATTTTGATAATTACCCCCTTTGCCTCCGTAATATAGGAAACCAGTGTTAACACTATGTGACAGAATGCTAATTGTTCCCAAGAGTACGTTGAGGCTTCGCGTTTTCTGAACAACATTAATGCCTCTAATTTTTAAAGTGCATTATTTGTCACACGTATGGAAACTTCTAGAAGCTTTACTGTGATGTACAGCAAAGGTTCTGTCTCTGAAAGGGTAAATAATGCCATGCCTCAGTGTCATTAATGGACATTAGGCTATCATAGGCACCAGATGTAGGAGTAACGGCTACTCACCTGTTTTAATTGTCATCTCCAATGCTTATAGCTGCCACCGGCTAAACCTAGAAGCCTCTGTTCAATCTTTTCTAGGCCTCGAAGGTTTTTACTCTTTGAGACTTGCTGCTGATAAGTTTACCCTTTCTAGCTCTTTCTGTGCTCTGGTTGATTGTTTCAACTCAGCTGTCCTGGCTCAAACTCCTCTCCAAGCTGACTGATTCAATCTAGCTTCTCTTGGTTTCTTACTGAATTATTCTGTCTCGCCTCATACTAACTTTGACGATCTGTTTTAGCCTTCTGGCTCCTTCTCATTCTCTGACTCATTCTACCGTCACCTGCGTCTAATTATTCTATCTTTAACCTGTCTCTGTAAAGCTCTCCCAATAAAACTGCCTCCTTCAGAGAGGTCCTTGGTCCAGTGAAGGCTCGATGCCCCAGCATAGAGGAATGCCAGGACCGGGAGGCGAGAGGAAGTGGGTGGGTAGGTTGGTGGGGGAACAGCCTCATGGAGGCAAGGGGTGGGAGATGGGATGGGGATTTCTGGAGGGGAAATGTGGAAAGAGGATAACATTTGAACTGTAAATAAAGAAAATACCCAAAAAAGAAAAAAGAAAATGGAAAAAAAAAAACCCTGCCTCCTTCATCTCTTTGCACTGCCCCTTAAGTAACTTCCCCACTCTCTGTCATGAGAGTCAGACATATCCTACTCTGTAAAATCGCTTGGATTCTTCACTTTGTCTGCCACTCACTGAGACACCATTTTTCAAACACCGGAGCTTCTTTCTACAAACCAACTTTATCTTCATTGTTTGGGATGAAAGGTGTGTACTAAGGGAGTGTCTGCTTTCCAGCCAATGGGATTAAGGATGTGTCTAAGACTGAGCCACACCACAGCTAGAAATAAGTTTTTCCAGTAAACACAATCTCAGGTTTCGCATTGTGCTCGAATATCCTGTAACAAATAATATAAAAATCCATTACAGAATAAGTGCATAAGCGGTTCTTCATATATTTAAAGCTTTGGAAGTCTGTCAGTGAAATTATAAATCATATAACCATGGCACATGAGCCATATCTGTCATAGCCAACAAAAATTGTTCTGGTACCTTAGGAGTCAATATAAAATGTGGTACATCTGTCTAATCCGTCTTAAAGGGAAGTTCTGTAATTGGTGACTGTCACATCCAGCCACAAATCAGTAAGTTACCTGAAGATTTTTTCCATAGAAAACGTGCTTTCCTATGAAAAGATTGATGGAAAACTATTGATATACTGGAAATAAGAAAGAGTTTGAGAAATGAGCTACCCTAGAACAATTATACACCAAACCTCTTGAAAATAACCTGCTGTGCTACTAACAACTGCAGTATTTCACAGGTATTGAGAAAACCCTCAGGTGTGGCTGAGGACACCCTTAGGGATGACCCATGTGTTGTGTATTTTCTTCAGTGTGTGCTGTGGCCTTTTGCTTTGTAGATTTTGTAACTGAGTATGTATACTTTGTTGACTATGTTCATAATTGGTTCATCTTTAAGATTAGATGAAGTGTCCATTTTTTTGTCACAGGTTTGATATACTTTTTTTCCTAAGTCATTTCATATTAGATGTTTCTTCCCCGTTAGAATTTTCCTCTGTGATACTTTGACAGGTTATGTAAACATTCTGCTTCCTTAGAAAATCCCAAGTTGAATCTGTATTTTAGAATATAACACACAATACAGAATTTAAGGACATGGGAACATTTCTCTGTGTGTAACATTTCAAACTCCATTATCACCAGCAGTATCCACTTATTTAGAATCTTTACCTTTGAGGGACATACATTAATCATGTGTATAGTAAATATGAGAGAGTAGACACAGATAAATTAAATGTGGAAAGCCTCTGCTCATGCCTTTACATGAGTAAAAGACAATGGGAGATGGTGCACTTACAAACAAGACATTCTACTTTTTTTTTCCCGGAGCTGAGGACCAAACCCAGGGCCTTGCACTTGCTAGGCAAGTGCTCTACCACTGAGCTAAATCCCCAACCCCGACATTCTACTTCTTTATTACGTAGTTGGTGATTTAACAAAACTGGAATATCCTTAAGAAATCTGCAGTCTCCAAAGGGATGTTAGAAATCTTAGATTATACCTATAAGGTAAAAGAAGTTCAACACTACTTATTTTGCAATTTGAAGTGTGCTGAAATATCATCTACTAGTAACTGACCAAGCCTTGAACCTAATTAGACTAGTTAAATATATTCTAAAGCACGAGTATAAGTATCCTTATATTGCTTTTGTTCCTTTTGCTTAGTTTTGAGATTGAACTTTAGTTATAACATTTCTCCTTTCCCTGCTCCAGACCACCTCCTATTCCTTTTATCACCATCCTTCAAATTCATGATCTGTGTTTTCATGAATTGCTATTTTTGCATATATATTTGTATAAACATATATTTCTAAATATAGTCTTTGAATTTATAAATGTTGCTTGCATGTATCTTTTTAAGACTGACAGTTTTGAACTAGCCAATCAATTGATTTGCCCTTACCTACTTATGCTGCTCCTGGATTCTCTCAGTTGTGTATAGTTCTTTGTATAAGGTGGAGGAGGCACCATGGGGTTTTCCCCTCCATTTCAGGCATGCCCACTGGTGTCCTAAATCAGTGCACATTTCATTTTGTGCAGTCCTTTTCGTGAGTGAGACTTTACGCATATAGCCTCTGATTGATGATATCCTGACCTGCGCTTGAGACACATATTCTCATTCCAAAATATTCACTACTTATGTGCCCACTCTTTTCTCTAAAGTCCTGTTTAAATCTATGAGAAAACTTTTTCTTCCTAAACTAAATAAAAGAATGACTAATAACTTAATAAACTAAATAAGAGAAACTAAGAAGAAGATTAAGAATATCTAAAATAAAGAGATTATTGAGTGATCTTATAATTAAAAATCCATGAAAGGGCTTGAGTCAGAGGAGCACCTCCATAGTTAGTGTGTGTCATAGCTGAATTTTCTGGGCTTTTAAACTTGCATTTGCAATAGAAAGTTTTGATAACCCAGTGAAGCAAGCTATAATCTCAAATATGTATATGCATATAAAGTTGTAAAAGTTGATTTTTCTTATAATATAAGCCTTTAAATGTGAGCTGAAATAATTAAATACTTCATAGTCAGCATTTACAAGGGAACTGAATATATATTTACCAAATGGTAGTGTTAAGTATTTACATATCATCTCACAGATCTGAGGGTCCGGTGTGAAAGTAAATCTGGCTGTTTTCTTGCATATTTCATTTTAGTAAGTTTAGAAATATTTTGGTATTTCAAGATTTCTAAAAGTTTATGTTTTCCTGTAATGATACTCTCAACAGATTTATTCAGCAAATACTTGATGATATCTCATTACTGTCACAAAATTCTAAACTGCCTGATATTTAAGAGAAATGTTACTAATTGTTTTTATCAGGAGGGAAATCCACTTCAATCCGTGTGTTGTAAAGACAAAAAAATTATTTTCCAGTAGGTGATAAAAGATACCATTATGACACGTGAAAACCAAGTGAACATCCCACTTCAGAGGAACTAGAACATGATGTCACATCTAGGACTTACCCTCACTGATTTATAGCTCTAAAAACTCAAATGAGAAGAGGAATAAAAATGATTATCGTCAGTTGAAGTAACATGTTTAAGATGGTAAATTGTAATTCTAAAATATCCAAACGACTTTTAGTTGCTTGTGACAGCCAAGATAGCATTCCTCTGTTTTATGGTATGCATATAACAAACACAACAAATTTAATACATTAACAAATGGTTATAAAACAGTCAAATTTAATGTGTGAGCTCTGTATTTGACTTCCCCATTTAAAATGAAACTCCAAGGTCAATGAATGTAAAAGCACACATCATAAAATACCAGTTATTACAGCATCATATTTATTATATATTACCGAGCAACCTTCTTATTCAATAGTAGAGCTGTAGGAATCTCATTACATGGTTTTGTCATGGGATGTCAAGCAATTATTTAAAAATGTATGTCCAAGCACTACATACAGGCATGGTAAAATTCCATCTGTTTACAAGAGAACAAGTACCTCACCTCTTTCTTGTTTGGTAATAGAAGGAGTGGGATGTATATGTGTAATACTAACAGGATGATCTTTACTATGTAAAAACAGAGCCGATACATACATAGTTGTAATTACATATATATGAAGTATTCACATACAGAAACATGCATATACACACATACAAACACACACACAGGCACACACACACACACGCACACATGCACACAAAGAACTCACATTCTTTTCTGAAATGCTTGTTATGTGAGCATTCTTGTGCTAGAAGTGGAGATGTCTCCTGCATCAAGGGGCAGACTCATCTTCACTGCTGGAATAAAGGCAGAGCTGACCTTCCATTTCCTCTCTGTTCTGTGATAATAGAACCTTCCTTTTCTCATCCCAGAAACAATTGTTTTTAATCCAGGAAAACATAAAGCAACTCCCAGTCTAGGAACAGATTTAGAAATGACATACCCTTATTGGATCTTTTTTTTTCAACCAAAAAGGCACTTTTGTTGTGTATTCTCCAGCTTACACAGTCACTGTTGGGGCATTCCTATATCACAATCTAGGGCCATGGCTCTTAAGTTTCCTAATGCTATGACTCTTTAATACAGCTTCTCATGTGGTGACAAGAAAAATAAAATTAATTTTGTTGCTACTTCATAGCTATAGCATTGCTACTGTGGTGAATCATAATTAAATTAAATATCTGCATTTCCCAATGGTCTCCTTTGACAGAATCCTTTGATCCACAAAGGGGTCTTGACCCACAGTTTGAGAAAGATTGCTATACGAAATGGGTGGGCAGTTAAAGGCATTATTCTGGTTCTTGTTCTTCCACGAGTAAGAATTAGTCTGTCTCTGACTAAATCGAACACATTTCCCTCAGTATATGCAGATAAAACTGTAGCAGACTAAGTTGTTATCTTGGAAGAGGGGTAGAGTCTCATCTCGGTTTCCCAGCTGTTAGTAGAGGGATTTATTACTGAACATAAGCAATATTCAGCACCATTACATAATAGCAGCAGACCCAAATTTCTGCTTGATATTTATTTCCTCAAAGTGTAAAGATATAGAAACAGATGCTGCTTCCCTCCTCAGCTGGTCTTCTAGCCCTGAATCAACACTGAAGGAGACCTTAAATGATACATTAGTCTTATAACTGAGAGGAAATCAAGTAACTGAGAGAAACATTGCCAAAAGCTTGGTCCATGATGCAGCTGACACATGTATGTCACATACCACTAGCCAAGACAAGTTTCAGTGACGAACAATATTAATGTGACGTAAGTGTATCTATTCAGTATAGCAAGTCACATGTCAATGTGAGGTGATGGATAATGCCTTGCATGAAGAATGTATATTTGGAAAGAATAACTTATACTAACGTGAGTGAAGGATGACATATGTAATCACAGCTCCCTAAGGCTAACAGAGGAGGAGCGCCACAATTCTGAGGTCAGCATGGGTTACACAGTGGGTTCTGAGGTAGTCTACACTGTGCAGTCTGACACTGACACAAAGAAAAGAAAGATAGAGGGGGAAGACAGTGAGAGCAAAACAGACAGACAGACAGACAGACTTTTTTCAAACTTTAAGTCAAAATAAACATACACAAATATAATCATTTTATGGAAAACTGATAAGAAAACATTAAGCCATAGTAACATTGTTTTCCCTTTATTGTGAAATTCTTGGCATACTTTCCACTTTTAATAGTCTATGTATTACAAGGATTATCTAAATGCATAAATATTTTTAAACCAAATGATGCAAATGCTATTTAAACAGTGTCATCTTGTGATATGTTTCAAGTTGGTGCTGATTAGAACTAATGTAGAGGACATTACATTTCATTGACTGTCCAGAATTATTTTCACAAAAGGTAAATATGGCCTCTTCCTTTGAATCAATAAATCATGATCCACTCCTCAGGAGAAGTCAATATCTACTTTATTGTTTCTGTAGACTCCAAATGGGAACTTTGATAAATGTCTTTAAATTCTTTCCAAGTTACCGATGGGATGTTCTTTAACAAAAAGCAGAGCTGCCAATGTTATGCAATTAATCACAGGACAGATCCTCATTTCTTGAAAATAAATGGACCAATATGTAGTAAAAAGATGAACAGTTCCATTGCATTCTTCAATCACATATTAATGCATTTGAAAAAGAAAATTAATCCACTTAAATGTTTTTGTAAATCTAAGATCTTCACATTCCAATGGTTTTCTGAAATTTGATTAAAAGAACTTATTAAATATTTTCTTTACTTTTCTCCTACTTGATTATTATAGTATCAGATGTTTCATTACGATGACAGAGAACTAGATGAAAATAAACATGTATAATACTTTCTCTTTTCAAATGTTTGTTTTCCATAAAAAAAGGAAAACAGATGTGTATGTACACATATACACACAGGAACATACAAAGACAATTTAAGATGGGTAGAAAACCTGTTGTTTCACAGAATAATATAATAAAATAAGATTATATGTATAAAACTGAAAATAATAAAATGCTTGTGAAGCCCATAGTGATTATTTTATTTATTCTTTCAACAATGGTTATTTTAAAGCATTAAGGGTTGCTTAGGGTAAAATAAATGAAACCCTTTTAATTGTAATTTCCTTAAAGAGAAGTTATCATACAGATTATTGGAAGTCATAGAAAGTGTTTTTCATAGGTAAATCTATTAAAATGCAGCATTGCTTTTATCTATTAGAATATTTAATTAAATTTGCTAATTGAATGTTAAAAACCACTTGTGCACGTTTTAAAATTTGTTACTTATGTTCTTTTCCATTGCTGGCTTTGTCTTCCAGAGTATAAAAAATAAACAACCCTGATGGATGTAGAAATGAAAAGATGAATTGCATGAGATTGTGTGTTACTAGCAACCCAAATGGCCATGTCACAGTGAAAACCTGTATCCTTCCAGGTGTGCTTGTAATACAAGACGCAAATCAAATTACAACTCAGGTTACCATTGTTGTGATTCTCCATCTGGATCATTTCTATTCTCCTAGGTAACTCTTGCAGAGCCTCCTGAATCTAGCTTAAAAATATAAAAAGCTCTCCTGAATCACTGGGAATAGCAAATTCACTCTACAACATATGGCAAGTGCCATTGGCACGTGTATTTATGTGTTTGCTTAGCCTCTGTGTGAGTGTTTATTCATCAAATGCTTTCCATGGTAATTATAGTTAACAGTTCACTCATAGTTGACTCATCTGTCTAGTCCATTAAATGTAAAAGCTGCATTTAGCATGTAACTGTTCAGTGTTGTTCTCTCAATCAAAAGCACTTAACTCTTTGCAACATGAGGAGCTGTCAGCAAGTGCTTGTTAAATCTCACAGGGATGATGTTCGTTCCCTTTATTTATTTTTTTTCACTGAAAATAGATTCTTCTCTCACACAATACATCTCAACCACAATTTCTGCTCTCTCCACTCCAAGTTTTCTCCCAACTCCCCTCTCCCGGAGACCCAGTCCCTTTTCATTTCCTTTCAGAAAAGAGCAGGCCTCCAAGAGGCAACAACTAAACAAAACAAGATACAATAAGATAGGGCAAAACCCTTCACAGCCAGCCTAGACAAGGCAACCTGAAAGGATAAAAGGAGTCTAATGAGCAGGCAGGAGAATCATAGACACACCTGTTCCCACTGTTGGTGGCCCCACAAAAACAGCAAGCTAAGAGTCACAACAGGTAAGCAGAGGACCTGACAGAGACTGATGTAGCTCTCATGCTTGTAGATTCAGTTTATGTGAGCCTGTGTGAGCCTTGCTTAGTTGATGTGTCGGGCCACGTTCTCCTGGTGTCCTCCGTTCCCTCTTCCTTTCTTTTCCCTCTTCTGAGGGGTTCCATGAGCTCCAATTTGAAGGATCAGATAGAAACATCTATTTTATAGACTCTCTCCCAACACTGTCTGGCTGTGGGTCTCTGCACAACTCCCATTGACTACTGCTGAAGGAAGCCTCTCTGATGATGACCGGACAAGGCACTGATCTGTGACTCGAGTAGAATAGCAGAATATTTTTAGGAATTATTTAGTCAGGTTTGGGCAAGGAGGGCAGTCCTGTTTGCCTTTACACTAGGTCTCTGAGCTATCCAGTATTTAGTTCCTGGCCATCCACTCACTGTAGGGTACGAGCTCCCTCTTGTGGTATGGGCCTCAAGTTAAAGGAGATATTGGGTTGACACGCTCACAAGTTCTGTACCACCACAACTCCAGCACATCATGCAGGAAGGACAGATTGTAAATTGAAGGAGCAGCCTATAATAATATTACATCCCTTTAACCCAGCACCAAGAAAGCAGAGGCAGAAGAGGGCTGAGGCTAACCTGGGCTATGTTATAAAACCAAAACTAAAATAGATAAATGATAGATAGATAGATAGATAGATAGATAGATAGATAGATAGATGATAGATAGATAGATAGATAGATAGATAGATAGATAGATAGATGATAGATAGATAGATAAATGATAGTTGGGTGACAAGTAGACAGATAGATAGAAGATAGAAAAATAGATGATAGATGATAGGTAGATAGATACACAGATGATAGATAGATGATAGATAAATAGATGAGAGAGAGATAGGTAGCTAGATAAATGATAGATAGATGACAGGTAGACAGATAGATAGATGATAGATATAGATAGATAAGTAGATAGATAGATGATAGATTGATAGATTATAGATTATAGATAGATTATAAATGGATAGATAATAAATTCATACATATGCATATATACAAACAAAAATACATACATATTAAAAGTACGAACAAAAACTCAGACTATCTGAAACTGACTCTCAAGTTTGTTACTCATTAGTCCAGAATATTTAGCCAGTTTAAATCTTTCTGTTTAATTTCTACTTCTACAAAAATTAGGTTTTCAGTTAGAGTTTCATAAAGATTATGAGTTACTCTGTGTCTTAGGATCGTTATTGCTACAATGAAGCACCATGACTGAAAAGAAAGTTGGTGAGAAACAGATTTACTTAGCTTACATTTCCATATTGCTGTTCATTATTGAAGAAAGTCAGGACAGAAACTAAAGCAGGGCAGGCACCTGGAGGCAGGAGCTGATGCAGAGGTCATAGAGTGGTGCTGCTTACTTACTTCCTTCCTGTGGCTTTGCTCAGCCTATGATTTTATAAAACCTAGGACTACCAACCCAGGAAAGGCACTCCACACAAAGGGCCAGGCCTTCCTCCATTGATCACTAATGGAGAAAATGTTTTACAGCTTCCTCAACTGAGGCTTTTTCTTCACTAATGACCCTAATTCACATCAACTTGATGCAAAACCAGCTCATACAACCTGTAAATTACCTTAATTGTTGCATATGTTATAGTAGTTTATATTATACTGTATGAAATAAATTTCAGTGTTACTTTAAATTTTAAAAAAAAAACTAAAGCATAAGGTCAACAAAATCATATCAACCAACAGAAATAGGACACACAAAAATTCTAACTTCTGAAACACCATGTTGACTTGTTAATTCAACAATTCAACTGTTTTTGAATAATTTTCTTTCTGACTCACACTTATCAAAGTTATAATACTTTTGCCACTGAAAATATATAATTTATTAGTCAATTTATGTACCTGTGTACCAATCTATATCACCTTGAGTATACGAATGAAAACAAGAGAGATAATATCTATGATTGAGTGAATCTTTCATTCTAGCAGGAGAATAGAGTTCACAGAAATAGAATAAATACTAAGCCAGGCTTGATGCTACAAACCACAACTTAAAAGGAGAAAACAGAGAATCCTAAGTATGAGATCAGCCCTAGGTATATAGAAAAAGCCTATCTTTTAAAATGTAATTTAATTTCAATTAAACAATACTTAATAAATACTAGATAGGGGAGACACTAGGCAAGTTAATAAAAGCCATATAACAAGACTGAGATCTCCTGCTGGAGGAGGGCTCCTACAGTCTGAGATTTCTAAGAAAAAACTAGATATTGAAAGGGACATTTAATTTAGTCAAAGATATGGGTATTGAGGACTCATATGGTTGGGATAATCATAAATATCTTCTAAGAAGAGATAACAACTTCTGGAAATCCATAAATACTCAGGGAGAACAAACTTACCATGATGAAATATTCAAAACAATCCCAAACATTAAAGCATAGAAAACCAAACCAAAACAACAACAACAGAGAGAGAGAGAGAGAGAGAGAGAGAGAGAGAGAGAGAGAGAGAGAGAGACTGAGAGAAAAGCTGGTCCATCATGGGACATGGATGTTTAACAAGTTCCTCTGTGTGTATGGATGTTAAGGCTCTAAAGTTCTCTTAAGTCACATTAAATAAAAGACAATGTAAGGATGTTTTGTTTTTAGGACTGGCATTACTTAACCATTATTTCTTAGGCCACTATTTATGTCATGCCATGAATAGCTGAAAGATGGCAATAAGAGACAGAAAATTTACAAAACTGTTCTTGGGGCTCTTTCTGCAAATCCAGTACTACAAAGTATAATAGTTGGAAAACTCCAACACAAGAAGGGAAACTACACCCTAGAAAAAGCAAGAAAGTAATTTCTTTGCAACAACACCAAAAAAAGAGAGACACACAAACAGAATTCCACTTCTAACAACAAAAATAACAGGAAGCAACAATCGCTATTTCTTAATATCAAATAACATCAATGAACTCAATTCCCCAATAAAAAGACATAGATGAACAGAATGGATATGTAAAGAGGACCCGGGATTTTGCTGCATACAGGAAACACACCTCAGAGACAAAGACAGACACTACCTCAGAGTAAAAGGCTGGAAAACAATTTTCCAAGCAAAAGATTCAAAGAAACAAGCCTGAATAGCGATTGTAATATCAAATAGAATCAATTTTCAACCAAAAGTCATCAAAAAAGATAAGAATTGACATCATACTCATCAAAGGAAAAATCCACCAAGGTGAACTCTCAATCCTAAATATATATGCCCGAAATGCAATAGCACCAAAATTCATAAAAGAAACCTCGCTAAAGCTCAAATCACACATTGCACCTCACACAATAATAGTAGGAGATTTCAATAACCCCCTCTCATCAATGGACGGATCATGGAAACAGAAATTAAACAGAGACATAGAGAAACTAACAAAAGTTATGAACCAAATTGATTTAACAGATATTTATAGAACATTTCACACTAAAACAAAAGGATATACCTTCTTCCAAGCACCTCATGGCACCTTCTCCAAAATTGAACATATATAGGCCACTAAACAGGATTCAACAGATACAGGATGATAGAAATAATACCATGCATTCTATCAGATGACCAAAGAATAAGGCTGGTCTTCAACAAATACAAAAATGACAGAAAGCCCACATATACATGAAAGTTGAACAACACTCTACTCAATGATAATTTGGTCAAGGAAGAAATAAGAAAGAAATTAAAGACGTTTTAGAACTTAATGAAAATGAAGGCAAAACATACCCAAACTTATGGGACACAATGAAAGCAGTGCTAAGAGGAAAACTCATAGTTCTGAGTGCCTCCAAAAAGAAACTGGAGAGACCATACATTAACAGCTTAACAGCATACCTAAAAGCTCTAGAACAATAAGAAGCAAATATAGCCAAGAGGTGTAGAAGGAAGGAAATAATCAAATTCAGGGCTCAAATCAATCAAATAGAAACAAAAAGGACTATACAAAGAATCAACAAAACCAGAAACTGGTTCTTTAAGAGAATCAACAAAATAGATAAGACCTTAGCCAGACTAACCAGAAGGCACAGAGAGTGTATAGAAATTAACAAAATCAGAAATGAAAAGGGAGACATAACAAGAGAATCTGAGGAAATTTTTAAAAAATCATCAGATCCTACTACAAAAGCCTATGTTCAACAAAACTAGAAAATCTGGAGGGAATGGATAATTTTCTAGACAAATACCAGTTAAATCAGGAAGAGATAAACCATATAAATATCCCCATAACTCCTAAAGAAATTGAAGTAGTTTTTAAAAGTCTCCCAACCAAAAAGAGCCCAGGACCAGAGGGGTTTAGTGCAGAATTCTTTCAAACCTTCATAAAAGACCTGATACCAATACTGTTCAAACTATTCCACAAAGTTGAAACAGAAGGAGCACTATCTAACTCCTTCTATGAAGCCACAATTATGCTTGTCCCTAAACTACACAAAATCCTAACAAAGAAAGAGAAGTTCAAACCAATTCCCCTCGTGAATATTGAAGCAAAAATACTCAAGAAAATTCACACAAACTGAATCCAACAACACATCAAAATGGTCATCCATCATGATCAGGTTGGCTTCATCTCAGAGATGGAGGAACAGTACAATACACAGCAATCCATCAACATAATCCACTATATTAACAAACTCAAAGAAAAAAAAACCACATGCTCATTTCATTAAATGCCAAGGAAGCATTTGACAAAATTCAACACCCCTTCATGATAAAAGTCCTGGAAAGATTAGAAATACAAGGCCCATACCTAAACATGGCAAAAGCAATATGCAGCAAACCATTAGCTAACATTAAACTAAATGGAGATAAACTTAAAGCAATCGTAGTAAAATCAGGACTAGACAAAAGCTGCCCACTCTCTCCCTAATTATTCAATATAGTACTCAAAGTCCTAGCCAGAGCAGACAATGAAAGGAGGTCAAAGGGATAAAAATTGGAAAGGAAGAAATCTAAATATCACTATTTGCAGATGATATGATAGTGTACTTAAGTGACCCTAAAAGTTCGACCAGAGAACTACTAAACCTGATAAACAACTTCAGTAAAGTGGCTGGGCATAACATTAACTCAAATAAATCAGTAGCCTTCCTCTACTCAAAGATTAAACAGGCCAAGAAAGAATTTAGGGAAATGAAACCCTTCACAATAGTCCCAAACAATATAAAATACTTCGATGTGACACTAAGCAGTGAAAGATGTGTATGACAAGAGCTTCAAGTCTCTGAAGAAAGAAATTGAAGATTTCAGAAGATTAGAAGACCTCCCATGCTCATGAATTGACAGGATTAATATAGTAAAAATTGCCATTTTGCCAAGTCAATCTACAGATTCAATGCAATCCCCATCAAAATTCCAACTCAATTCTTCATAGAGTTAGAAAAAGCGAAAACCATTTTCTACAATAAAAGAACTTCTGGGGGAATCACCATCCCTGACCTCAAGCAGTATTACAGAGCAATAGTGATAAAAACTGTATGTATGTTATTGGTAGAGAGACAGGCAGGTTAATCAGTGGAATAGAATTGTAGACCCAGAAATGAACCCACACACCTATGGTCACTTGACCTTTGACAAAGGAGCTAAAACCATTCAATGGAAAAAAGCATATTCAACAAATGGTGCTGGTTCAACTGTAGGTCAGCATGTAGAAGAATGCAAATTGACCCATTCTTATCACCCTGTAGAAAGTTTTAGTCTACGTGGATCAAGGACCTCCACATCAAACCAGATACACTCAAACTAATAGAAGTAAAAATGGGGAAGAGTCTCAATCACATGGGCACTGGGGAAATTTTCCTGAACAAAACACCAATGGCTTATGCTCTAAGATCAAGAATCGACAAATGGGATCTCATAAAACTGCAAAGCTTCCGTAAAGCAAAGGACACTGTCATTGGGACAAAATAGCAACCAACAGATTGGGAAAAGATCTTTACCAATTCTTCATTTGATAGAGGACTAATATCCAATATATACAAAGAACTCAAGAAGTTAGACTCCAGAGAGCCAAATAACCCTACTTAAAAATGGGGTACTAAGGTAAACAAAGAATTCTTAGCTGAGGAATATTGAATGGCAGAGAAGTAGCTAAAGAAATACTCAACATCCTTAGTCATCAAGGAAATGCAAATCAAAATAACCCTAAGATTCCACCTCAAACCAATCAGAATGGCTAAGATAAAAAAGTCAGGTGACAGCAGATGACAGCAAAGACGTGGAGAAAGAGAAACACTTCTCCACTGTTGGTGAGATTGCAAACTGGTACAAACACTTTGGAAATCAGTCTGGAGGTTCCTCAGAAAATTGGACATTGCAACACCTGAGGACCTAGCTATACATCTCCGGGGCATATACCTAAAAGATTCTCCAACAAACAACAAGGACACGTGCTCCACTATGTTCATAGCCATCTTATTTATAATAGCCAGAAGCTGTAAAGAACCCAGATGCCCTTCAAAAGAGGAATGGATGCAGAAAATGTGGTACATCTACACAATGGAGTACTACTCAGCTATCAAAAACAATGGTTTCATGAAATTTATAGGCAAATAGATTAAACTAGAAAATATCATCCTACCTGAGGTAACCTAATCACAGAAAAACACACATGATATACCTCACATATAATTGGATATTAGCTCAAAAGCTTGAATTACCCAAAATACAATCCACAGACCACATGAAGCTCAAGAAGGATGACCAAAATGCAGATGCTTCATTCCTTCTTAAAAGGGGGAACAAAAATATTCATAGGAAGGGATATGAAGTCAGAATTTGGAGCAAAGACTGAAGGAACAGCCATTCATAGCCTTCCCCCAAGTTGGCCCATATACATATAGCCACCAAAACTGGTTAGATTGATGAAGCATGCTGACAGGAACCAGATATAGGTGTCTCCTGAGAGACACAGCCAGAGCATGTCAAATACAGAGGCAAACGCTACCAGCAAACCATTGAATTGAGAATTGGACCCCTTTGGAGGAATTAGAGAAAGGATTCAAAGAGTTGAAAGGGCTTGCAACCCTATAAGAACAACAATGCCAACCAACCAGACCTCCCAGGAACTAAACCACTACCCAAAGACTATACACGGTCTGACCCATGACTCCAGTGGCATATGTAGCAGATGATGGCCTTGTTGGGCACCAATGGAAGGAGAAGCCCTTTGTCCTGCCAAAGTTGGACCACCAGTGTAGGGGAATGTCAGGGGTGGGAAGGAGGGGTGGAATAGTGAGGGGAACACCCTTATAGAAGAAAGGGAGAGGGATAGGATAGGGGGCTTATGACCGGGAAACTGGGAAAGGAATAACATTTGAAATGTAAATAAAAAAATCCAATAAAAGAAAAAGATGAATGGTATGTGAGAAGGATGTACAAATCTACTATATCTCAAAGATAATTTCAGGGGACAGAAGAAAATATGCAATATAGTCATAGGAAGGAGCATATTAGGGATGAAATTAAAAAAAAAGTCACAAAAACCAAAGCAAAATGGAATAAAACACAAATAGCATTAAAATCAAACTCACTGAGTCAAGAAAGTGCTCAGACCATTGCACTGTTCCAATCCTCAAATTTGGTGATATATAGCACTGTCCAAGGTTATGAGAGAAAGAGTATTAGTGATAAGACAAACTTGGGTGTGTATAATGGCCACTGAAATGACCTATAGTTACCTTTACTTCATTGGAACTCATAATCATCCCCACCATAACACACACTGAAGACTTAAAGTTACAATGATATATGATTCATACAAGAAGCATGCTACTCTCTTGGCTGGGGGACATGGGGGCAGCGTGGCTCAGGGAGGAAAGTATTTGTCTCCTAAGCAGAAGAAACTGAGTTGAGATCCCAAACACTCACTTAAGCCGGACCAGACTCACAGGGTTGATCTCAGCCTGGGTGGGGGTGGAGGAGGTGAGGATGGAGTCTAAGCCTTAGAAGGCTTTGGCAGTCAGTCTAGTTTAATCAATGACTGGTAGGTTCACTGAGTATTCTCATCTCAAAATACAAACCGATGATGCATGGTGGAATGAGGGAATGAAGCTGAGAAAAACATTCATCTTTCATCTCTAGCCTCCAAATGCAAATTTGCATGCCTATCTGTAAGATCGAGGAAGGTGGGGGGCAAGAAGAGGGAGGGAGGAAGATAAAAGGAAGGAAGGAAAGAAAAATTAAAATGAAGTTTTACTTTCTTAGGTAAAATTCCACCTCTGTGTGCATCCATACCAAGCAAGACAGCTGGACACTGGTTAGCTAGTGGATACCATAAAATCCTTCACTTTTGCTTTCGGCTTATATTCAAAGCCTTTGGGATTTTTCTCTTCCACATGCCGACTCCCTTATAATCAAATGTAAGCCTAAAGAGAGACTTAACTGCACCAAAATGTCTGATTCTTCTCTAAGAGACGAGAAAACATATGGGGACAGTAGCAGTAGGGTGATGAGAAACATGGAGCTACAAAAGTAACCTGTGCTTTATGGGTATAGTAAAAGATCACAAAGCAAGGGAGAGGCTTAAAATGATGACAAGACACAATGACACCCTGGAAGTGGGTCTATGCCGTTGTTCAGAGGTAATTTGTAAAGGTGACTAAAGGAGAGGAACGGACGTCAAACTCCTGATCTTGGCCTCAGAATTCTGAAAAGAGCTGAATCTGAAACACAGAGTTGGGAATGAGAAATCGGCTTGACTATCCATAGAATAGGAATGTGATAATGCTATTATTATTCAATTTATTTCAATTCTTAGCTCTAATTTCCTACAGAACTTCCATCTACTGTTGGTACCTACAAGAGTTAGTGTGATAACAAATACCGGCGTTCTTTTGTAATTCAAGTACATTATGTCAAAGCCGCTATACATCAATTTCAGATATTTTTCTCGCTGGCATTTTATCAATACTTATCTGGCAACTAAGCCTTTCCAGATATGAGGACAAAACAGATAACTCGAAAGTTACCTGTGACAGATGCTATATTGAGTTGATTAATGAGTTTATCCTGCTTTTCAGTTCACTAGCAGCTCCCATTCATCACTGCGGATTGCCATTAAGATTACTAAAAAATTCTAAAGAGGGTTTATGTGTAAGTTCAACGACCAGCTCTCTTCCTGAAGGTGTATACTTTGAAACACAATTTCATTCTACTGAGAAGACACCTAATTGAATGTTCATGTATTCTCGGGATGAGATAATGCAGTAGTTAACTCGCATTTGCTCACTAGAGTTCCAAATGAAGACGCACTTTCTCCAAGTCTAGATACGAGCATCCGGCCCTTTCCAATATAATTTAAACTGTTGGCGTGAAACAAAAGTAAGACTGGCGTTAGAGACAATCAAACTTAACTGCATATATTACTCATCTGGCCATTGTTACTCTCATCTGTAGGTTCCTGGGGAAGAAATATGGGGGAAATGAGAGAAAAGGAAAGAATAATTTTGACATAGGAAACTGAAGAACAAGGAAGGGTTGGATATGACACAGAAGTGCTGGAGAATTCCATGATGAGTGTCTCTGTGGAAGGGTTTGGATAGGTGCTCTCCGGATGTTTATGAAGCTTAGAGGGGCAATTGAGAGGCTGTGCTAGGACATAATAGATAAATCAAAATGATCTATTTTAACTATTCCCCCCTTCCCTGTCTTTCTTCCAAACATCCCCATGTACCCTCCTTGTTCTCTTTTAAAATCCAAGACCCCATGTTCCCCTAATTATTTTTATGTTTTCTTTGCATCATAAGGGGATCATTGCTGAAACCCATAATAAAAATTCAGAGGTATGGAGCCCAGTCCCAATGGATACATCTACAGCACACCTCCTGCATGGATGGCTTTGGGATCCTTACAGAGTAGTGGGCAGGAAGAGTTTTGGAGTCAGAAGATCAGGGAGTTTCCTTTGAGATTTTGTCTACTAGGAATGTAAGGAGCTACACTCATAAAGTCTCACTCATATGACTGACTGCCTGAACAAGAGTTCAACAGGGATAGCGCCAAGGAAGACATGCTAAGGCAGATGGAAGGAAGCTCACGAGGCTTCATCCCTATCTAAAGAACTGCAGATACTGAAGAAGTGCCTAGAGTGAGAGAAATACTTTCCCCTAGGGAAGAGGACACCAACTGATGATCCAATAGTAGATGGTCATCCTGAAAACGTACATTTATGCAGCATTATACAGACTGTATATGGTTTCCTATTTAGGAATGTGTGTGTGTGTGTGTGTGTGTGTGTGTGTGTGTGTGTGTGTGTGTGTGTGTGTGGTGTTTTATTTTAAAAATTCTCTTTTAATAATTCTTAAACTTCACAATAAAATGATATTTAAACATAAATGAATTGGGCGGCTTTAAACATAGTGGGAGAGTTACATAAGTTGCACTTTTTACCTCACCTGCTCAACTTATTTGCCAATATCCATTTGAAAAACAACTCTGGAATTTGCCAGTGTGAGAAGAAGCGAAATGATTCGTGATTTAGAGAAACCTAGTTAGATGATAATTGACTTCGAAAATAAACAAATATGGTATTTATAACTGTCTTGGATAGTCATATTGGTTTAAAACTCACTATTTTTGTTTAAAACTCACTATTTTTTATTTTCTCATGGTGTTCATGTTGAGAGCAGTTCAACATGCTCCAGTCTTAGAAAGAATGGATCTTTGTCCCTGCCTATTTTTTTAGGAGAGATACCATTGTCGTGATGCCAGCACATCACTTCCCAAACTAAATCTGTTTTCTTCAGAACAGAGGTGGGGCCCGCGGGGGTAATAGAAGCTATGAGTTTCATGGTAGTAGCCATAATGCCACAGTGGAAGTCAAACTGTTTAATTCTGGGCAACTGAATGACTACTTACTAGCAAGCGATCATCATTTTTCCTGACATCCCATTATGACTCTGTTCTTATCAGCCACCACTGTGAATTGATAACTGCTAACAAAGCATTGCGGTACATTTGCCAGATTTAAACAGATTTCATGGCGCACTGCTGCAGTTTCATGCCCTTTCTTCAGAGGCTAAATGCGTGTCAGCTCCAGGGTGTAGCACATGGCACCAGACAGCAATGTTTGATTAGCTGGTCTACAGAGAGTGACGAGTGTCAATCTGTTCTCAGATGCTTCTGTTTCAAACGGGGGAGCTAATCTGTGATAAGAGTAACTTTTATTTAGCAATTTTCTACCAAAGAGCTTCAGCAAGTCTCACAGTTCTTAAGTGTAGGGCAGACTGACAACAAATCCCAATTTTCGGTATTCTATAGAGACAACTCATTCTCATTTCACATCTTTAATTTATAAGATGAACCGCTATGACTTTATTCTTCCTAGGTACAAAAAGTTCATGAATGTTGAAGAGAAACAGTAAGGTGAGAGATGGAGAAACTATCTACAGCCGACAGAAAATAAAACACAAGTTGCTATATTAGCTGGAAAATTTTAAGAGCTAAGTGTGCATAGAAAAGCCATCTTCCAATTATGTATGTAAAACCCGAGACTCGAGAGCCAATGAGAACTGCATGGGACAACTTATCAGAACCAGTTTCCCGATCTGCTCTTCTCCTAGGCATTATCCTTTTCTTGTTCATTATTTTAGGGTTCATCAGAGCCACAAATTAAAGTGTTATTACTTGCATACATTACTCTCAAGTTGACTTTGATGATAAGCTGGGGCGCTTCCTGTCATTATCATTGCCAGAAATAAAGGTCAAACTTCTTCCTCCACCCATCCCCAGAGAGGCGACATAAAACAGAGCTGCTCACAGTCAGCTAGGCAGATCTATTCCTGCTGATCCCCTATGGTTCCTGACCATGGATTGCCAGATGTTTGGAGATATGTAAAAAGAGATTGCCCCATTTTGCTTTTTTTCTTTAACCTTGGAAGTGTAACTATAGAATAAACCTGGTAAATAGCTCCAGTTTGTGCCAGTAAAATAATACCCTGCCTTCTGGACAAAAATTCTCTTTAAAAATGACTACCAACTTGGCAATCGAAATAGAAAGTATGCAAATTTTCAACACCTTGTTGTGTGCCTGTGATGTGGTCCAGCTTATACAGTGTTCTATGAAAGTCACCATTCTATTCATAACCCTTAGCAGAACCCTTAGTCTCATTTAAAGTAACTTTTGGGTTTTCAGAATAAAATCACAGAAGATAGGAATTCAGTATATGTCTGATATTAGCAAACAAAAAAGAAAAGACATCGCTCTAGGAGCACAAGTGATAAATTCAAGTTGCTTTGGATTGTTGAATATTATGGCATGTAAGAGTGGGATTTATAATGCCATTCCTCAATAGAATCTTACATATAATCCAACTCAGGATGAACTAAAGAAACGGTTGTTGTGTCAGGATTTCTTTTTCCAGTTGTTTCTTGAAAAGACACTTTGTGGAATCTGTCAACTTTACTTCCTTTCTGGTATATTAGACGTGAGATGGTTTTTGGCTTGCGTTCTTCTCTATACCTCTTTTCTTTTCTCCAACTTGATCTAAATAATAACAGTCTAGTCTTGCTTGTTCAATATTATGATAGCTATACATGTATTCAAAATGGAAAGATCCACCTTAAATCTGGGTCACATCCTCAGGTGTTTGTAAACCTATATAAAAAGAGCACGGACAAAGGAAGCTTTTACTCTTTGCCTGCATTGCCCCACTCTCTTGGGTAACTTCATTCTATCATAGTCTACTTCTCTGGGATTCAAACATATACTGAAACCAGGCTGAGACATCCCGTCTCCTGGACTGAACAGCTAGTAGATTCTTGGATTTTCCATTTGTAAACAGCTATTATTAGATTAACTAGTCCACAAACTATAAGCAACTCTTAAGTTCCCTTTAAACACACACACACACACACACACACACACACACACACACAGAGAGAGAGAGAGAGAGAGAGAGAGAGAGAGAGAGAGAGAGAGAGAGAGAGAGAGAGAGAGACTCATCATATCAGTTTTGTTCCTGTACAGAAGCCTAGTTGGAGGTCTGCAAGAGGCTCTGTTGGTACTGCTACTGCTACTGCCTCTACACAGTCAAGTTTCTGTAAGAGTAGAGCTGCAGGAGCCAGATTTGGTAGGGTTTTAATTAGGTTTTCATTGTTCTGAAGAAACACCACGACCAAGGCAACTCTTACACAGGCAAACATTTAATTGGGGCTGGCTTATAGATTCAGAGGTTTAGTCCAACATCATCATAGCGGAACTCATGGCAGACATAGTGCTAGAGAAGGAGCTCAGAGTTTTGCATCTTTCTCTAAAGGCAACCAGGAGAGAATGGCATCCTCAAGCAGCTCGTAGGAAGCTCTCTTCTGCAATGGGTAGAGCCTGGGCACAGAAGGAGACTTCCAGAGCTTCCACGGTGAGATACCATCTCCAACAATGCCATACCTCCTAACAGTGCCAGTCCCTTTGGGTAAAGCATGTTCAAACCCCAACAGTAGAGACTGAAGAAGTGAATGACAGGACAAGACCGAGACGTAAGAGTTGGTGAAAAGATGGATAGTGTATCTAGGATGAGGGCAGGCAAATTTCAGTTGGACTACACTGACTTCCCGCCAAGGAGGGGGCTGAAGGAGAGCACGTGGACAATCAGGAGTTCTCTGCCTTAGAGCCTTAAGCCACGCTCAGTTGTGGTTAGAAGAGCAGTCATCTGTGCCTTGACTCGCAGGGTCAGACTCTCTTTTTATGAGCTCCATCCTCATAAGTCTTAATTTGCTTCAAATGCTTATAGGGTACCAACATTTCTACTTTTGCTCTTTTAATCCATCCATCTGTGGCTTATGGGTGGAACTGGATAAGTGATTTAAGAAGGTTCAAAGTCAACGTCATCTTCAAAGTGAAATCAAATGCTACTCATACAACAGAGTTTCTCAGGTCACGGGATCATCTGATAAATCAATGCTACACAATGTGGAGTAGCTTAGAGCAGTGCACAGCGTGATTCCAGAATGCGTCTACAGAAAGGGGGAGTAGAGCCAGGGTCATATGTGTCCTTTGACATAATTTCCCCATATCCCAGGTGTCATTTTATTCTCCTAATATCTCTGATGATGTGGAAACTTTTTAAGTTAGATGAATTTAAGTTTGGATAGCCTGAAATTTGCCCAACCACTATTCACAAATTAAAGTACAAACAACCAGTACTGTGTAGGATATTACAACATTTGCAGACAAGGTTTTTACAGAGATAATTGGTTTACAATAAAGCTATTTCAATGGCCCTATGTTTGGCATTCTTCCAGCAAAAGAAATACCAACAGCCACACCAACAGAGAAAAGAATATACAAGCATGCTATTAGATGTTGACCAGCTAGCAACAAACCAGCGACTGTCTCCCTGGAAAGAAAAGCTTTCCTCAGCAGACCTTTGGGAGGAATACCACTTCAAGCGCACTTCAGGAGCTCTGGGCAAACTAATTTCTGATGTTCATATCATCTCATCAATGGTACTGAAGTAATACATCAAATAACCCATTTTTCTTTCTTTGATGCTTTTGGGGGTTGAAGCTAAATGTTATCCACCAACCCAAAGGCAGCTATATTTCACGCAGGTTGTTTTTGCCTTGTTTTAATTTGTCACCCATCGTTATACTACCCTGTTTAGGTTGATATATATCCACAGTAAATGGAGCTACAAGGTCAAAGACTATGCATTGCTTTTTGTGTTTATGTTTTTGCCAAATATTTGCCAAATACTCTCTCAAAAGACTCCTATACTCTAGTATATTACTGGTAGTTTAAGGTGTTTGTTTCCTTTCACTCAAGTCAGTACAGGGAAATATTCCATTTTAACCTGCATGGTGATACCAGAGAGAAAAGTTTATTTCTCAATAAGAATACATTTAAGACTTTTGCTTTTTCTATGTATGCATTTGGGTTTGCATGTCCATGAGCGATGGATGCTTTGATGTGTATGTGCATATATGTGTAGATTCATTGTGCATGTGCATGTGTGCATACTGAGGCTCCCTGTTGACAAAGTGACTTTCTAGGATCATTCTCCACTTTATTATTTATTATATGCTCAACCACATGGGCCAATCTAGCTAGCCATCTTGCCCTTGCTAGCTTCTCTTGTCTTCAAGACACTAGAATTACAAGTAATTTGCCACCTATACCCAGTAATTATATAAGAGGTATGGTTCCACACTTTGGTCTCCATACATATATGGCATGTATTTTAACCATTGCACCAATGTCCCAACTCAAATTTAAGACCTTTAGAAAAATACTCATGTTCTTTTAAATGTCTTCACAGTGAAGCAAGTATTTATATCTATTTTCAGAACATTCTTATTTTTGTGTGATAATTACTTTCCATTCCACAATTTATAAAATATGAAAGAAAAATCAATTACAATTAAATATATAATCATTCTAAAGTATATCACGACCTTTAAAATAAAATGTTCACTGTGATTTTTACATGTGTTAATTAGATGAAAAGTAATGCTTCTGCTGTTCTAATATTTTAGCCTTATATTAACCTTTGTGTGTGCTTAAAGAAGTATTCTAAACTTTCAACAGTTACAGTGGTTTGCTCAATATAGACTTCTTTAACATCTTTCTGTGCTATTTGTCAAAAATATGCTCATTTTTTATCATTTTATAATTCTTAGTTGATTGGTTGCTTTGTTTTGCTTGCTTGTTCCCTTGTTTTAGTGATTTGAAGGTTTTTTGCTACATAGTAAAAGTATGTATCATGGTTCTTGAACTGAGATTTTTTCCAGACATCCTGTTTTGTTAATTTAGCCTGCAGACCCAAGTGTGGATGCTTAGAAATTAAACACCCCTTGCCTTCTCTCATGTCTGTGACAAAATCTGTTTGTTTTGCCTCCCAGCTTCTTAATTAATGTACCGTTTCCTTGAAATAAGTTGAATGACATATGAAATTACTGCAGAAAAGTACAATGTGATGTGATTCAACCTAGTATGTAATTTTTTTAGTTAATCAAAATTAAAGCCTTATACATGAATCATATGCATTTTTACCCTGAGACATATTTAAGATTGTTTCTTTATTTTTCTCTTTTCTATTCTTTTTCTGGTAGTTTGTCTATTTGTAGAACTGTGACCTAACAGATTTCTTTCTCTCAGACCTCCAGATAGATGACATTTCTTGCGGAGTCTTCTTGTGTCCTCTGTGTCTCATCATTTTGTATTTTCTGTTGTTGTTGTTGTTGTGGTTGTGGTTGTGGTTGTGGTTGTGGTTGTGGGTTTTTTTTGTCACATTGTATTGTACTTTATAAGAGTATATTTTTAAAAAGATTTATTACTTACACAGAGTTCTGTCTGCATATATGCCCGTATGCCAGAAGAGGGCATCAGACCTCATTACAGATGGTTGTGAGACAGCATATGGTTGCTGGGAATTGAACTCAGGCCATTTGGAAGAACAGTGAGTGCTATAAAACTCTGGGCCATCTCTCCAGCTCTGTAGAGTATCTTTACGTCTATCTTCATTTTTTAAATCTATTAGTATCACAATTTGATATTTCATTTTTTGAGTGGTATTTCTCACTATTTTAGCTTTGCTGTTCTTATTGAAATTAGGTTATTTAATAGCTATATAAGCAGAGAAGAGACACATTTTTCTTAAAGAATTCCAAAAATCTATGCAAAGATATATCAACTTCATAAAGTAGAAGGAAAGTATATCAAGTATTAACATTATCATAAAGAAACTTTTGAGAATCCTCTCTACTAAATATTCAAAGCTACCAATTACTGCTATTAAATTGAAATTATGTAGCACTGATAAAGAATTATGACAAGTATTTGTCACCATTCAACAATCCCTCTGAATCTGTTACTGAAATTAATCATAAGGAATCATTGCATAACATCAGATTGGAAGCAACCTAGAAAATAGTCAACTCTCTTTCAATTGATAAATGTTATGTTCAAAATAACTAAAGAAAGGCAGGCATGAGTAAGAAGGCATGCTATCTCTTGAATGTCTTGGCAATTTTGATTCTACTCTCACGAGGAAATTATTGCCAACAACTGAAGAAAAGCAAATCATTCCTTTAGAGTGCCCAGTGTCATACTAAAGCTAATTTCTTAGTTTCAGTAAAGAACTCTCATTTAAAAGATGACCATAATAGGATAGATTAATAGGATTATCATTATTTTTTTCAAATTTATATGAATGTAAATTATATCATAATAGAACTTTGTTTAATATTTAATTGGCCCTTATGATTTAGAGGGTTTCAAAGGCCATGGAGTTAAATAAGAAAAGTAATGTAAAGACACATGTACTATTACTGTTACATTTTAAGACTTTTTTCCATCTTAGGTATTTTTATTGACATACAATAATTGAAAATATTTATGGAGGAAAGTATTATATTTTAATCTGTGTATACATGTAAAATAATCGAGTTGTACTAATTATCATTTTTTCTTATGTAAAACTACCAAATTGGACTAATTTTCATTTCTGTAACTATCATTTTCATGGAGGGAAAACTTCATTCTCATTTATCTTACTCATTTTATTTACCAATATGTATGCTAATGCAGAAGCAAAGGGGGTTCCACACATAGACAAAGATGTACAGGCAACTAATGACTGCTATGATGGGGAATTACCTCTCCCAGGAATGAGTCCCCTAATTGGTTATCCAACAAATGGCTGGCTCTGAAATAATAAACACACAACAAAAATAGACCCAGCATGTTATATTTGTATCCTCTAAACAATGAGCTGTGCCTGTGATAGGGTGATGGATTCTAACTGTGTAACTGAAACTGAAAGTTGGAGAAACTACCACCTCAGGAGTAGTAGGACATATATGTTATCTTTTATATTATAACATATCTTAAAGTGGAATTTATCTTATCCTTCATGACATCTCAGAATTATAACCAGGCAGCAGTTGTGATTTTATTTTCAATTGCTTTAATGGTAGAACTTGATTCCTTTCATAAATACAGGTTTTTCTGTCTTCAACATATTTTTGCAAAATAAAATATCCATGTGCCATTTTTAAGAGAAGAATGTTGTCACCCTGAGTACATCAGTGTATCTAGATCAATTTCCTCTCCATGCCACTTTAGTTTACCTATAGGCTAGGATGGCTATAAGGCAGAAGCTCTTCTTCCGATGACTCGCCAACCTTGTGAATGGACCTACGATGATTGCCAGAGTGAACATAAGACAACCTTTAACTTCATTATAAACATGTGTATGCTCAGTGACACAGCCTCCATTTCCATGAGAGTGAATAGCTACAGGATTCACTATAAAATTTATGAAGGGGTAAGTGAGGCGTGGACATAATTCTTTGAAGTATAAATCTCCATTATTAATCTACCCCTCTCACATCCTACTCGATGCAATAGCCTCTGGCCTTTGAAAACTGACAAAGCAATATGTAATTTTCCTTCCATGTCTACCATTGGCAAGGAATGAGAGGTTCAACCCCTACTTTGCCTTGCTATCTTCCCATAATTCCAATGTCCCAACCGGGAATCAAAATCTGACAATAATGTGGTTCCTGCATGTTTTTAGAAAACCAACTAATACTGTCTAGTAAAACTTAAGTAGCCTCTATATTAAACCATCAGAATGACTGTCAAAATGGAATAAAATCTTCCACAAAGTGGGGAAACACTGTTCTAAGAAATGCTTCATGGCAGCTGTATTACATCCGCTCACACATGTTGCTGTGATAAAAGACCCCCTATGCAATTAATGACAAAGAAGGGTTTATTTTGACTCCGAGTTTTAGCTCAGATTCCAAGGGAACACAATCCACCAGGGCAGGGAATGTGTCACAGTCCATGGCACCAACCATCAGGCAGTAGGGAGTGTACAGGATGAGGGGCCAAGCTCCATCTCAGGGACTCACTTCCTCTAATGAAAGCTCCCAAACCTTAGGGCTCCACAAACTTCCAAACCACTCTGCCAGCTGACAATCAAGCATTCAAATGTATGAATATATGGTGAATAGTTCACTCTCAAACCACAATAATTACTTTATATTTTACCTTTTATGTTTCAGTTGAATGATATGTAACAAGAAGACAAGATTATTTCTAAAACCCTCCTTTTAATATAGTTAAATTAATATATGTGAGAGAAAAAGGCTAAATTGGCTCAAATCATTCTTTTCTTTCAGTGCCTAAAAAAAATGCCATGTTGTCTGATCATGGTATATTGAGCAAAGGAAAACAGAGTCACATATTATCATTAATATTACAATAAATTTGATCATTCTCTCTCTCACACACACACGTGTGTGTGTGTGTATTCATTCTTTTCAAAAAGAATTTTGCTATGCTGTTTTCCAGATTTCTCCACCCCTTATACTCAAACAACTATCCTGAATAGCTGAGACTACAGTACAAACCACCACTCCTTTCTATTTCCCTCTTGTCTTCAAGAGATGGAAGTAATTGAGTTTTAGAAGAAATTGCATCTTAATATTTACAACTGAATATAAGTTCATCTATGGGGCTGAACTGCTAAAGTTAACGCTAAATGCATTGCTTAATTACATGGGGAAAATATTCATAGTTTTTTTGTTTGACAATTGAATAATCTATTTAATGAATTTTTGTCACCTCACCTCGTCCACTCCTACGGAAACCTTTTTCCAGCAAATCGCCTCAATTGTCTCCTGTCTTCTTTTGTGTGTAACCCACTGAACTGAGTCTGCCTCTTGCCAGAGCATGCTTGGGAGCTTCCACTCCAAGCAAGAGCAATTTATCCATGGTCACAACCTTGAAGAAAGTGACAGCTCCTACTCCAGCGACAGGAACCCAGTGCCCCCCAGAGAGACTTGAGTCCCCATGGGGCCCTTTACTATTGGTAAAGAAATGTGGATAGGCCAGAGCTTGTTCAGATCTTGTGCAGATAACCAACCAGCAGGGGATTAGCCAATGCAACAGGCATGTCATCCCGGAAGACATATTTAGCTGAAGATTTCTCTGTCCGTTGGCTCTTATATTTTTTAACACCTCTTCTCCTATGTTCCCTGAGCTGTGGAGGGGAGCATACAGCCGCCCCATTTAAGCCTAGTAGCACCCTGTCATCATTTACTCTTGGCAGGTTGTCCAATTTCAACTTTCTACAGTAACCCCACTGTAGTGTGAAGCTTCTCTCAGGAAGGAGAGGTGAAGCACTAATTCTTCAGTATAAATGTAGGTATTTAGAAGGCAGTAGCAATGTAACCATTTTGCAAACAGTAGTCATAGGTTCACCTACTATGCCCTATTAACACCCTTAGTTCCAGCAGCCAGGGGCTCTTAACTCAGAGTAAGCTTTAATCACCTCTCCTTTTTAACATCCTTCCCTAGCTTGTAAGTGAAGCTATTGATATGTGCAATAACTTCTCTTTGTGTTACTGTGTCAAGACTAATTGCATCTCGGCTTACAGCAATTGAGACACTTGTAAGCAATAGAAATCAGCCTTACCTGACCTATCTGAAAGGAAGTTAAAAGGGAGGCTATAGGTCTGGTTTATCCAAGAAAATAACAGCTGAAAAACAACGTGGAAAAACATCCAGCAACAGGCTTTCAGGTGGCTGGAACGGACTGCCTGCCTTATATGTACTTACATTATCTTGCTCTATTACAGTAGCATCTTTATTTTCTGTGCAAGGACAGGGAATATTCCGTGTCAGCCTTTCCTAGGAAACGCACACACAGGGAGAAGGCATTCACATGAGGAAAATTGGATGTTATTTGAGGAATGAAGCCATGATTTCCAGGGGCTGGAGAAAAATAAACCCAAAGAGCAAATACCTATTACAGAGAATGTACTTTTGTGTTTCTACAGCCGTTACTTGGGCTCTTTCCGAGTTCACAAGCTTGGAACATTGGATCTTATGGGCTATTCTTTATTCTGTGAATATGTATTGAAAGCCAACAGAGAGAAAAATTAGCAAATTCAAACACAGTGACCATACCTCAATGAACCCAGGTCCTCAAAGCATCTTTTACATCAAAAGTGACAGTATGTTACTACATTAACTTTAGGTGATGAGTGGACGCTGAAGTGATGAGTTAAATAGACCCCTCAAAGTGGCATTTCTGTGGTGTGTAGAGGAAGGAACCTCCTGGTAATGGTAGAAGTTCTCTGAATAAGAGATAGAAGACAGAAAGGAAAGCATTCTTCGGTTAGATTACGTACTTGCATTGATAAAGTTGACATGGGAGGCTAAGGAGATAATATGGCTTATTTCACAAAATTTCTTCCATTCCATGGTCATGTGAAAGTACGGTACTATTTTGATTAATAATCAATAGAATAGGATAAGAGAGATTTGCAAAATAAACCAAATACAGGTCTATAGCTTTCATAACTGTAATTCACACATACCTTATAGATAGAGAGTGATGAGTTTAACCCCCATATTTATTCAAGCTGTAGCTGACATTGAGTAAACTTCAATGATATAGGAAAATTTTAATTAATTTCTTAGATACTGTCTACCCTTCTCTTAGTAGATTCTTATCAAATCAGGTATTTCTTCCTTATACCTCTTTGTGTTAACCTCACTTGGGCATTTCTTTCTGCTTCCAATATGTCATATAATTGCTCTAATAACACAGATTTAGTGCAGAGTCAGAGGCTATGAGTACAAGGAATATTTCTTCCAAGTTCCACCGAGAGCCGTTGACCCATCAGTAGTTGGCAGCTTTTGCTGTTTGTAAATTCTTTTTATCCTTGCTCTGTTGTTGCAGTCACAAATGTTTTAATGGGATGAAATATACCAGTACCCAGAGAGTTTATTTCTGGGAGGTTTTGTCATTGCTACAACCTACTTGGACATCATGCCTTCTCCACTGAAGTGACATGAGATCCTAGGGGAAATAACTTGGTTGTTTTAGCAAAAGTTACCAGAAGCTCTAGGGAAGAAGTGGTGATCCAGGAAGGGGGGATGGGAGGAGGGGGAAAGCATAGAAGGAGACTCGGAAAAAATACACTACTGGTCAAATTTAAAAGTACCAACTGACATCTATATAAAATAATCTGTGTCTGGATCACAGAGCATAAAAAATAAGTGGGAAGCACAATCTGCAGGAGAGGTTGATGGATGGCAGGGGGATTTCCTTATTTGCAGGAAGGTGGGCCTCACCATGAGAACAGTGACAGGACAGGCAGGTCTCACTGTTGTCATCTTTCTCTGCCTTGACAGGTTTTCTCATGGGAAAGGTCAGATTAAGAAAACTAATCAAAGAATTAGAAGGTCAGGGAATATGAACAGATACAATGAGCCCGGAGGGGAATCTATAATTTAGCTAGCCAACAGGAACCTGTCATTCCCTGGTAGGGAATTAAACTGCACCAGAGGAACTACTTTTATGGAAATCGTCACCGTAAAGTGAGTATAGTAATGGGCATTCAGGAAAATCAGAAAGAAGTAGAGAAGAAAACCAGGTCTGGCTTCACACATGAGCATGCGCAAATGCGAGCTCTTTCTTCACATCCTTCACAGCACGAATAGTAAATGAAAATAAATTGTAAGGGATCTTACGAATTTCAAGAAACAAGACTTGTCTGTGGGCAATTCTTTGTGAATGAACTATGGAAGCTCAGACAATACAGTTAAAAGATGAAACTGAAGTCAAATGTGGGATACCTAATGACAGACCTTCCGTCCAGCATCAAGCCTCCGTGTAGCGGAGACAAATATTGGCAATGAATATACGGACGAAAGGCTAAGCTTTCCAATATGTAAAAAGACGTTGCAAATCAATGAGAAAAATGGACTGAGTATCAGAAAAGTGTACTAATGGAAGGTGCAGAGCAAAGTAAACATACTTTAAGTATATGGAAACGGTTTCATATTTCCTTATAGTAAAGCACATGCAAACTGAAAGTGCACCAGTGAAGTGATAATTAGAGTGCCAGAATTTAAAAGCTGAAATGTGTCTGTGAAATCCATAGCCAACGATTGGGGAAACATGTGTCTCTGTGGTTTACTGTCTAGAGGCTGTTGCCACACTTACTCCATTCTACCATTAGCATTACATTAAAAGAAATACAGAGGGTAAGCATTGCCCAGTGTGTAATGTGACCTCATACTTCCGGGCAACTATATTTCAATTAATTCAAAACTCAAGATTGATATTTATATATGTATATGTTGATATTTATATCAAATTATTCATTGTTAATATCAAGTACTGAATATTTGTATCAATTTACAGTCAATTTTTCAATTAACTCAAAACTTAAGATCGATATTTATATTTATATATATTGATATTAGTATAAAATACAGTAATTAATTGAAGCAGTCTATTTCCATGTTTTCTATCTTCTCTCTCTCCTGCATTTATCATTTCTTCTGTTTTACTAATTCTGCATAAAATTTTGCCCTGTAAGTGTGCATAGAATGTAGAGATTTTAGTCTACAGAGTCGTGTAACAATCAGAACAATCACTTTATAGTGTACTGTCTGAGTATTTCCTTTGTTTCTGGAAGTTAGCCTGAACTTATTTAAAATCATTCTTCATTATCAGCCCATCTTCCTGGAAATGATGTGCTCTATTTGCTGTCTTTATCCCTGGACCGTCTTTGAATTATGTAGAAATTGAATCATACTGCGCTGTTTTACATGGGGCTACTTTGGTACACATAACACTTTTGACTTTCCTCCAAGTTATAATTGAAGTACTTTTGTTTCCTTTATTATATAGTAATATACCATTGTATGGCTATACACTATTAGCTACCCATTCTCCCACTAGCACATACTGGCTTGTTTATAAATCCCATTAGCATAGGAAATGATTTCTTTGAATATTCACTCAACTTTACATTTGCTTGGAATAGAATCCTAGATAGAGAGTTAAGGAATAACATGAGAAATTTTTGTATTTTAAGTCAAAACATATAACTCGTTTGTTTGTTTGTATTGCAGCCTAGCCTGGCTTTAGACTCGGATACATAGCCGAAGATAAGCCTCCTGATCCTCCTCCTCCATGGCCCCGTGTTGTGATTCCATGCATATGACACCATGGCGGGCTGACAAAGGACTTTGTAGAATACAGCTGCTACTGCACACAATACCAACACTGTATGAGCGTTCTAATTTCTTCTGTTTGAAAACTGTGTGCCATGATAAATGCGATGTAAATATTAAAAAGGAAAGAGAGCAAAAAGTTCATAAAATTGTATGAGAATAATGTATGAAAATTCCCAAATTCTCAAATTACTCAGAAAATGCAACTGAAATAATACACCCTGTGATAAATTTAAACACAAATTATTCAAAACTAAAGACAGAGAAGAACATGAAGACATCAAGAAAAAGAATGATAAGTAGATGACTTATCAGAAGTAACGAAGGCCATATGGCATGGGAAAACAAAGTCATAAACGCTAGAGCAGAAAAAGGTTGTGAACTAAAACCCTTCTATGCAGGAAAATGCACAGTTCTCTAAGAACAAATGCAGGATTTTAATCATTAATGTATAAAAAATCTTTAGATAAATATTATATAACCATTTCCTTCGCTTATTCTAACATGCTATTTTAACATTCTAACCACTTGCAAATATATGTGTCTGTGTGTCTCTGCACCTGCATATGTGTCTATTTTATTGGCACATATTTTTGATATCTTAATAGATTTCATAATGACATTTTTGCAAAAATATATAACGTACTTTGTACCAGTCCTTCACATACACACACACACTTTTTTTAAACATACACAAATACATATTTAATTATAAACATAATATATATGAAGTCTGTAATATCTTAACATCAGTGGAAGCCACTGCATACTTGTGACACATCACTTTTATCATTTGACAATGAACAAAACCCTGTGGTTTCAAATTGCAGTAAAATGTGAAATGAATAAGCTTCGGAGCTGTAAATGTGATTCACAGGGATCGGATTCAATTCCTATCACCAGAAAACTCTGGATTAATGGCCCTTTCAACCAGTCCTCCACCTAATGAAATCACCCTTAGTAATTCTATTACCATACCAAAAGCTGTATGATGGTGTGAGTATCCTTGCTTTCAACTACTATAAACTTACTAAACTACAATACACTATATTCTAAAACACATACTATATTATATACCTGTTCTTCACAAAAGACAGGCCAACTATTACAGTAATAGTAAAAATTACTTGATCATTCATGATGCATATTGAGTGAATTGAGAGAAAAAATCAGCAATCAGCATTTTTATGAATATCTTGTACTCAAAAGGTATAAAACATGGGTAGACATAACAAAATTTTTTAAAGAACTTACACAAAAAGAAATGGGTTACTTATTTTCAAAACAGCAAAAAAATGAAGCAGGACACAGTTGTCCATGCCTTTAATCCCAGCATTCGGAACACAGGGCCGGTAGATCTCTGTAAATTCCAAGCCAGACTAGTCCATATAAAAATAAAAGATATGTTAAATTTATACTTCAGTTCAAAAAAGTTAAACAGTCATATAAAATTCAAAATACCAGAAGAAACTGCTCGTAAGCCAAAACCATACAGTAGTCATTTATTTGACAATCTAAAGTTCAAAGACTGATTAGAGCCATAATAAACTAAATAAACTAAATGCAAATACTAAGAAAGAAGTATTTTTGCAACACTCATAGGCATATCAAAGAAAGAACCTGAAATCTTTATATGCATTGTTTTCACATGCTGGCCATTAATTTAATTTAGAATTAAAATAAAACAGGAAAGTAGGAATGAAGTTGTTTAAAATGAAATTAGCTTTCTGACTTACAACAAAATATAATTTGTTGCTAATATTTTAATAATGATGAGTAAAGTTTACTAGTAAAAAGGTAAATTATTAGAATCTTTTAAGTAGACATTTTCATAACTCAACATTTACAAAATGTTTTCTATGATGTTGCAAAAGTACTGTGACATTAGTATAAAATTATTGTAACTTATAACATTCACGAACAAATTTATTAAATTATGATGTAGTTTTGATAGTGTACAGTTTTATCAGAAAGAAAAATCAATAAGGTAACTTTTTAGTAAATGGTTCAAAAAATGTTTACTTTTGTTTTAAATAATCATATACTGTAATAATGAAGTACTGAGGATATTTCCTCTAGTGTCTGCCCTTTAACTTCCAAGAAAAACACATGTTACCTTAAAATGTCCATCATCTGTGATCTTTACAGGGCTTGTGCACGCACACAAACATACACATACTGCTTAATACATCGTTGCATCTGTGCCAAGAGTCTGACTTGTTAGCTGTTTACTAATCTCCAGCAGGCAGCTTGCATGCCAGCAGGTTTTTATTTCATGGAGGGCTGGAAATAAGCTTTCAGAAAACACCACCTCTGACCCTGTGTCTTGGTGATAATGAAAACTTCTAATTTAGCAGTAAATTCCTGCAGGCTGGCCTTTTCCAGTTGCCTTTCTATAGCTCCAACTTTAGCTCATATGTCTATTCTTCCTTTGGATGAGAAATGCAGTCCCCTTGGAATTTTCACAAAAGTCAAGTTCCAAGGAGTACTTTAGCCAGTTAGTAGCTCCTGACTTTTGAAAAGTTCAGGTAAAGACTTCACTTTTATAGGACATGTATCCTGAATCATGTGTCCATAAAGTAAACATCTCTCATGTAAGACTCATGCATGAATTTTACATACCCCTTTTTGATCCCAGGGTGCAAAGTATAGATCCTCCTTAGAGAAAAAAAACTTGTATAGGAAGATACTCAAATCATACGCAATGCATTTATTCATAAGAGAAGTTTGTCACACCGATGCACAATTTATGAAATGCTGTCCTTTAACTTGTATCCACAGGACCAGGCTCAGTGTTGGAATCAAGTGATGAGATAATAAAGATGATGGTAGTGTTAACTCGTTAGCCCCTAAACTAGGCAAAATTCCTTTCTCTTGCCTTCCTCTGTGTAAGTAGAAAAAAGAAAGAAATCCTTGACCTTTCCACGGTTTTCCTGAGTCTGAGGTGATCCTGAGCCACACCTTTCACTCTACGAGGCAGAGAAGTTCAGATGCTGGAGGAGCCCCGTTTGAAAATGCTTGGAGATGGACATGATGGCACATTGTCCATGCTTCCTATACTCTTCACTCTTCTGTGAAGAGCAAATATCTGAGAGAATAGAAGGAATCCAGCTCTACAAAGTCAAATAAAAAACTCCACAAATTCACAGTGGCAGGCCTTGACAGTCAAAAGACTCGGATGTCAAACGTCCCTGACAAGAAGGGACAGCCCTGACTGAAAAAGAAAGCAAAGAGATACCTCTAGTGGAAATCCATGTGCATGTAATACCTGTGTAATAGACGCCCATAATCACGGACCTATCGTGATATGAAGGTCAACATTCACCTCACAGTTAAATGGAAGACTTCATTGTTCTTTCGACTGGGTTTAAGTCATCCTCTTCTAGCGTTCTTATTAGACTCCAAGTCATAGTTTTAAGACATCACTTATTTCTGTATTTAGACTCTTCTGTTGTATATGAAGCATTAATAGCCTTATTCATATGAGGTCATTTCATATTAAATTAGAAAACCAGCCCTGAATATAAGTAGGAATCAGTAGTTGATGTATCTTGCATGGTTCTGTGAAACAACCTAGCAGTATAAGCAAAACAAAATAGAGGCCCATTTTTTTTAAGATCCTGAGTAGCTTTTTGTTTTTATGTTTCCCAAACTCTAGCATTGTGAATTTGAGAGAGAGTGTCAATAGTCTGTTCATCAGCCTGGCAACATTTCCACCACTATTAAAATTATTATAATATCTAAAAGTAACAGCAGGGGAAGGAGAGGGAATAGGGGGCTTATGGACAGGAAACCGGGAAAGGGAATAACATTTGAAATGTAAATAAAGAAATATATCAAAAAAAGTAACAGCAGCATTATCCTATGATCTATGATAAATTGGGTCAACTGTACAGGGGTTAGTGTTAGGCAATTTATCGCCTTTCTTCGTGCTGTATAAGAGTTTATTTCTTAAAATTGACATTGCAATATTGTACATAGGAAAGGTTGCCTGCAAAAGACGTGTTTTACTTTAAATGCATTTATCAGAAATAAAGTTATTCCTAAATCTAACATTTTAAAATATTAGCATAATAAAATTAAAACTGTGGAGGTCGGTGCCATGCCACATGACTGGAGAGCTCTATTGCAGAGTGAAATCAGCAGGGCCTTTCTGTTTAGCCGATGCTTTCACTCTTTAACAACATAATACTGTAAGAACTTTATTTTGTAAGGTGTCTATTGTCCTTGATAAATTAACTAAATTATAGTTTTCTTTCTTCTACTACTAACAGAGCCTTAAGCACTATTTGTACATGCTAGCTTAGAAATGGACTTTGCAAGATTCATTTAATTTTTTTCTCTCCAATTCATACATTTTCCTCTTTAAAGCCAGTAATATACCAATGACTGTGTTCTTGCATGGTATGCTAGGAGTCATGGGGAATTTCCATGGCTCTAGAAGTGTATTTTATGTTCATGAAATCAGTGAATAATGCCTTGCCCCCATAGACTGTGGACTCAAAGGAAGTGGTTAATTTAGTGGATATAATTTAATTCCGTGCATATTTATTTATTTTTCTACATTTCTCCATGAAACCTTTGGTAAGTTTTCTGTCCCTCATTTAAAATACTGTTTGAGAAGATATGTACCCTTCTAGGAATGGTTAACAAGTCCTGAAAGTCCTGATTTATTTTATATTCGTCTAAAATAATCTGAAAAGTTCAACCTAAAGTTTGCAGAATTTCACAGAATACTTAACAGCTATTTCTTCTTTGGTATCAAATATTAAAAAATACAATAGTTGTTTGGGATTTTGAGCATAAATCTTACACTATTAAGGAGAGTTTTAAAACTTTTCATGACCGCTCAATAATGTTGCAAGAAGGGGTCATAAATGTGCCAAGATATATTGATGGATATTAAAATTTTAGGGAAAAAGTTACTAGTGTCTAGGCTTTATTTTTAGCTGTTCAATCACATCTAGCATTAAAATAATAATTATCTCCTTATATGGCAATTCATTCTCTACCTGTCAACAGCTGGGACTAGCCTTCACTTTCCATTGGGCATGAGCATGACTATCACTGAAATATACGAAAGGATTCTTTTTATACCAGAACAAGAGTCCTAACACAGTTTCAGTACTTGATGGCAGTCCAGTGTTCTAAGCACTTCCCCTATTTTTCTTAGAGAAATAGACCAGAGACATTGCTGACCAGATGCACGCTTAAGCAAAGCCAGGTCCTGTCTCGTGGAAGTGGATGGAATAATTGGGGCATTTTCCTGGATGAACTGAGAGAAGTCTACCAGGGGTCACCTGGGTTTTACGTAAAACAATAATAGTAAGAAGGCAACTCCATTTTTCAAACTCAACACAAGTTCTGTTTATAAATAATCTTGCCTACTTGTTACTGAAAGAAGTGCATATTGATGGAAAATCATTTAAATTGTTATTCTGTAATTTATCTAAATGGAAGGGAATATAAAAGGTACTGACTAAAGTAACCTTGGAAAATACTAAATTCAGGTCTAAATATAAAATACAATATACATAAGGATTATTGTGGTTGGTAAGGTTCTTTCTAATGCTACTGGTGAAAAATTCTGAAAAGTTAACTTAAATTTATGTTTAGGGTAAATCATAATTAATCATAAAAATCATTGAACGAACTTACATGAGAAAACAATACCTGGCTAGTTTGCATGCATATACTATATGTAAATATATGATTATTGTATCACATATATAACATATAGTATACTATAGTTACATATTATTTACTTTATATATAATACTCTTAATTATATAATATTATATATTATAAAATGATATCTACAATTGTATTTTGTTTTAATATAACTAATGTACATTACACAGAATACTGCATGTATTATATAACATATATAATAATTATATTTTGTTAGAAAAATAAAATTATAATACATAATATAATAAATAATTTAATATAACTAAAATTATATGTTTTGTTTAAACATATATATAAATATAATATAAATTATAGTCAGTTCTAGTCTTGTTAGTGAATAGATCCACTATATAGAAAGTTATACATTATATAAAGAGAAAATATATATATATTAAACAGAACTGTCTCTGTTCACTAACAAGGATGAAATTAATTATACCTAAATAGCATTATCAATATCTAGAAACCAGAATTTGATTTTAGAACCATTTTTCCAATAAACTGGGGGTTCTGTAACAATGGACCTAAATCTATTCTTTTGGGCAAAACATGAAATGAACTTTGAACAAATTTCACGGCCAAATATTAAATTTGATACTCCAAAAGAAGGGGTTCAATCACAGGTAAACAGGAACCTTTCTTAACATATTAGGATGAAAAAAAGTCAAGCACCTAAGCACATATCACTGGGTGGTGTTGTGTTCCAAGAAGCAACTAATTACTTCTGGTTTAACGCTGCAGGAAATAGAAACAAGCAAAAGTTCATGGAAGTAGTCTATCTTAGTTAGGGTTTCATGACTGTGAAGAACTCCATGACCAAGACAACTCTTATAAAAGAAAACATTTAATTGGTGCTGACAGAAATAAACAGGAAAGAGCATATATCAGCAGCTTGACAGCACACCTAAAAGCTCTAGAGCGAAAAGAAGCAAATACACCCAGGAGGAGTAGAAAGCAGGAAATAATCAAACTCAGAGCTGAAATCAACCAAGTAGAAGCAAAAAGGACCATAGAAAGAATCAACAGAAACAAAAGTTGGTTCTTTGAGAAAATCAACAAGATAGATAAACCCTTAGCCAGACTAACGAGAGGACACAAAGAGTGTGTCCAAATTAACAAAATCAGAAATGAAAAGGGAGACATAACTACAGATTCAGAGGAAATTCAAAAAATCATCAGATCTTACTATAAAAGCCTTTATTCAACAAAACTTGAAAATCTGCAGGAAATGGACAATTTCCTAGACAGATACCAGGTACCGAAGTTAAATCAGGAACAGATAAACCAGTTAAACAACCCCATAACTCCATGACACCCTTCATAATAGTCCCAAATAATGTAAAATAACTCGGTGTGACTTTAACCAAGCAAGTGAAAGATCTTTATGATAAGAACTTCAAGCCTCTGAAGAAAGAAATTGAAGAAGACCTCAGAAGATGGAAAGATCTCCCATGCTCATGGATTGGCAGGATTAATATAGTAAAAATGGCCATTTTACCAAAAGAGATCTACAGATTCAATGCAATCCCCATCAAAATACCAATCCAATTCTTCAGAGAGTTAGACAGAACAATTTGCAAATTCATCTGGAATAACAAAAAACCCAGGATAGCTAAAACTATCCTCAACAATAAAAGGACTTCAGGGGGAATCACTATCCCTGAACTCAAGCAGTATTACAGAGAAATAGTGATAAAAACTGCATGGTATTGGTATAGAGATAGACAGATAGACCAGTGGAATAGAATTGAAGACCCAGAAATGAACCCACACACTAATGGTCACTTGACTTTTGACAAAGGAGCTAAAACCATCCAATGGAAAAAAGATAGCATTTTCAGCAAACGGTGCTGGTTCAACTGGAGGTCAGCATATAGAAGAATGCAGATCGATCCATGCTTATCACCCTGTACAAAGCTTAAGTCCAAGTGGATCAAGGACCTCCACATCAAACGAGATACACTCAAACTAAAAGAAGAAAAAGTGGGGAAGCATCTCGAACACATGGGCACTGGAGAAAATTTCCTGAACAAAACACCAATGACTTATGCTCTAAGATCTAGAATCGACAAATGGGTTCTCCTAAAACTGCAAAACTTCTGTAAGGCAAAGGACACTGTTGTTAGGACAAAATGGCAACCAACAGATTGGGAAAAGATCTTTACCAATCCTCCAACTGATAGAAGGCTTATATCCAAAATATACAAAGAACTCACAAAGTTAGACTGCAGGGAGACAAATAACCCTATTAAAAAATGGGATTCAGAGTTAAACAAAGAATTCACAGCTGAGGAATGCCAAATGGCTGAGAAACACCTAAAGAAATTTTCAACATCTTTAGTCATAAGGGAAATGCAAATCAAAACAACCCTGAGATTTCACCTCACACCAGTGAGAATGGCTAAGATCAAAAACTCAGGTGACAGCAAATGCTGGCGAGGATGTGGAGAAAGAGGAACACTCCTCCATTGTTGGTGTGATTGCAGACTGGTACAACCATTCTGGAAATGAGTCTGGAAGTTTCTCAGAAAATTGGACATTGAACTACCCTGAGGACCCAGTATACCTCTCTTGGGCATATACCCAAAAGATGCCCCAACATATAAAAAAGACACGTGCTCCACTATGTTCATAGCAACCTTATTTATAATAATCAGGAGCTGAAAAGGACCCAGATGCCCTTCAACAGAGGAATGGATACAGAAAATGTGGTACATCTACACAATGGAATATTACTCAGCTATCAAAAACAATGACTTTATGAAATTCATAGGCAAATGGATGGAACTGGAAAATATCATCCTGAGTGAGGTAACCCAATCACAGAAAAACACACATGGTATGCACTCACTGATAAGTGGCTATTAGCCCAAATGCTTGAATTACCCTAGATGCACAGAACACATGAACCTCAGGAAGGATGACCAAACTGTGAATGCCTCACTCCTTCATTAAAAGGGGAACAAGAATACCCTTGGCAGGGCATAGGGAGGCAAAGTTTAGAGCAGAGGCAGAAGGAACACCCATTCAGAGCCTGCCCCACATGTGGCCCATACATCTAGCCACAAACTAGATAAGATGGATGAAGCAAAGAAGTGCAGGCTGACAGGAACCGGGTGTAGATCTCTCCTGAGAGACACAGCCAGAATACAGCAAATACAGAGGCGAATGCCATCATTAAACTACTGAACTAAGAACGGGACCCCCGTTGAAGGAATCAGAGAAAGGACTAAAAGAGCTTGAAGGGGCTTGAGACCCCATATGAACAACAATGCCAAGCAACCAGAGCTTCCAGGGACTAAACCACTACCCAAAGACTATGCATGGACTGACCCTGGACTCCAACTGCATAGGTAGCAATGAATAGCCTAGTAAGAGCACCAGTGGAAGGGGAAGCCCTTGGTCATGCCAAGACTGAACCCCCAGTGAACATGATTGTTGGGGGGATGGCGGTAATGGGGGGAGGATGGGGAGGGGAACACCCATAGGGAAGGGGAGGGGGAGGGGTTAGGGGGATGTTGGCCTGGAAACTGGGAAGGGGAATAACAATCAAAATGTAAATAAGAAATACTCAAGTTAATAAAGATGGAAAAAAAGGAAAAAAAGAAAAAAGAATGTTAAAAAAATTGGTGCTGGCTTACAGTTTTGGAATTTTAGTCCATTATCATCATGGCAGCAAGCATGGCAGTGTGCAGGCAGACATGGTGCTGGAGAAGGAGTTCGGAGTTTTAATTTTTGATACTAAGACAGCCAGGAGACTATCTTCCCATTGTGGGAGTAGAACATACATATCAGATATCAAAGCCCAACCCCACAGTGACACCTTTTCTTGAACAAGATCACACCTACTCCAATAAGGCCACACCTCCTAGTAATGCATCTTCCTATTGGTCAAGCATTCAAAGCCATGAGGCTATAGGAGCCAAACATATTCGTACCACCACGCAGTCCAAATAATTTAAACAAATGTTCTCTTCTCAAAGAGGTAAATTATAGTCTCCTACTCAGTATTAATTTGTGTTTATTCTAAATATGGAATAATTGACTGTAGGAGAGGTAGCAGTGGAGAAGCCTGCCAGTCATTACTTCACAGAGGAAATCACCATTAGGACTATCAGTGTCCTCGAGTGTTGTTGCATGTTTAATGCTGATGTGCTATGCCATTTTATTCAAAGCACCGTTATCTCCATCTGACCATCAAAAGGATCACTAGATATACTCCAATTAACATACATTTTATAAAAATATTTGACCAGTCCTCCTCAAAATTGTCATCAAACATAAGAATAATCTGAGAAACCTTTCACAATCCAGACGAAAAAAAGGAGACCCGTTATGTTATCAAATACATCGTAGCGCTTTAGGTAAGATCTTAAACCAGAAAACAGTGTTAGGGAAGGAATGACTGAAATCTGTGAGAATCGTAGAGAAAAATGCTAATATGTTTTGATTGTGGTTTCTCAGTTGTAAAGAATGTAACACGCTAGTGTAATATTTGAATGACGAGACACTCAGAGTAGTGGGCATATGGAAGTCTCATGCAATATTTGTATTTTTAAGCCTAAAACTCCTGAAATTTAAATACTTAATACTAACAAATATAGTGATTGTTGATAGCAGAACGCAAGCAGAATAATCTCCCACAGCTGAAATTAATGCAGAGAAAGTTTCAAAATTCATATGTGCCTCCATTAAGGTTGCTTTGTTATGCCTATTCTGGAATTAAGTAGCCTTTGGACAGTAGAGAAAGTCATATAACAGACAGTAAGACCTGTATTATAGTCATTATTTTAAATTTGATGAATAATTTTACGTATATGTAAAAGTTATACAACTATCTATGTGCCCGGACCTGTGACCGGCCTGTGTACACTCCTCATTGGTGGCTCAGTCTCTGGGAGCTCCTTGGGGTCTGGGTTAGTTGAGACTGCTGATCTTCCTAATGGAGTCGCTCTCCCTTTCAACTTCCTCAATCCTTGCCCTAATTCAACCACAGGGATCCCCAGCTTCAGTCCATTGTTTGGGTGTAAGTGTCTGCCTCTGTCTCAGTCAGCTGCTGGTAGGGTCTCTCAGAGGACAGCCAAGTCAGGTAAGCACTTCATAGCGGGTGATGGGGAGGAGCACCCTCTCAGAGGCAAGGGGGAAGAGGAATGGGAGGAGGAACTGTGGGATGGGGCACCAAGGGTGCGCAATGACTGGAAAGTAAATAAATAAAATAACTTGAAAATAAAAAAAAAGTCATGTAACTTAAAACAATCTTATTTTGTGATTTAAACTAAATATGAATATCAAAACCTCAAGTGGGGTTTTTCTTTCTGTGCTTAGACATTTGTCTACCTATTTTGAACAATAGATAACTCTCATTTGTGGAATGTGGAACTTCTGATCACCTGGAAGCAAATGGTAGAATTTTGGTCCCTAGAAGCTAAAACTAGATCACAGCACACAAACACAATTGGATGTGAAGTACTAGTTCTAGGGTTCTCCAGCATTGTAGGATGACTTCAGTCTACAACACAAGTTATACACCTCAAAAAATGGGAAGTGTTTAGAATTTTGAGGCAATTACAAATAACAAATGTCTAAAGATATATAAATACTGATTAACCTGATTGTATAAATCTACTGAATTATCAGAACTACCTAATACATGTGTGTAAGTGTTTTATATACCAGGAGATTCAGCATAGACTAGCACTAAATATAGTAACACTGTGTTACTAACTCAAGAAAGCAGAATTAAGCATCCCTGGCATATAAATTTGGATAATAACCAGTCGGTGTGCAGTGTCGGGAACAGAAAAAATAAAACCTATAATCTTTATTTGATACTTCTTTAAAGTAAAAAGCAAATTAGTGGTTAAACAACAGAACAGCATTTTATAGTATGTGTGAATGTCTTTGTGTTTAATAAATAACAAAAATTATTTCACGGCAGTATCTCTGGTATTCATATTAATTATTCTGGTAATGATTAATGAGCTCTACTTCCACAGTATTGATATTCCTTTTGAGATTTTTCTTTCTCATTCTAATGGCTTCGAATGTATCACACACTTTAAGTGATAATTCCACAAAATTGTTTTATGGATGTAAATTCATTTCTGCATTAAGAAGCAATAGAAACATGTGATTCTAGGGTGCATCACTTTCATAACAACTTAAGGTGAAAATAAATCAACAAAGGTTTGAGAGCTGACAAAGTACAGAAAATAATTGCTGTGTCAGCATGAAGACCAGACTTCTGGACCTCAAAACCCATACAACCACTGAACTGAGAACGGGACCCCCGTTGAAGGAATCAGAGAAAGGACTGAAAGAGCTTGAAGGGGCTCAAGACCCCATATGAACAACAATGCCAAGCAACCAGAGCTTCCAGGGACTAAGCCACTACCTAAAGACTATGCATGGACTGACCCTGGGCTCCAACTGCATGGGTAGCAATGAATAGCCTAGTAAGAGCACCAGTGGAAGGGGAAGCCCTTGGTCCTGCCAAGGCTGGACCCCCAGTGAACAGGATCTTGGGGGGAGGGCGATAACGGGGGGGGGGAGTTTGGGAGGGGAACACCCATATAGAAGGGGAGGGGGAGGGATTAGGGGGATGTTGGTCTGGAAACTGGGAAAGGGAATAACATTTGAAATGTAAATTAAAAATACCCAATTTAATAAAAATGGGGAAAAATGTAAAAAAAATAAAATAAATCTAAAAAAATAATACAAAAGCTGGGCACTTGATGGAACATATCTTAACCCTAGCTCTAGACAGGCAGAGACAGGAGTATCCAGCAATTTGCTGGCTACATTGTCTAGCAGAAATGGAAAACTGTGGGTTTAGTGAAAGACCCTGCCTCAAAAAGAGGGGAGGAAGAGACTCAGTAATATACCCAGTATGTCAATCTCGGGTCTGCACATAGGTATGCATAGACTTTACCTGTGCACATGGACACATACTCACACTATCTGGGAAACCTCTACAAAAGAAAAAACTAAAAATTGTTTCTTCTAAGCACTCTATTTCCTCTCCATACAGTGTAAGGTGCTAATGTTTAGACCTTAAATTAAGGGAGACTTTAGATCTGCTGGTGTGTTGGAAAGGACATGAGTCATTACCAGAGGTAATGCTTGTAATAGGACTGGATCAAATTCCAAGAGGTGAATACAGTGCTCCAGCATCACCAGAGGATGACATTGTACACAGATGTTGTCAACCATCTGAGCAAAGCATTTGTCAGATTTCCCAATTTAACTTTAACACACAGATAAGAATATTGCTGTCTGTATACCACAATGAATTAAGACGTGTGATTTTTTTTCTCTTTAAAATCCAATGTATAATGTACGCATATAAGGAGATGGTTTATTGGGTAAGTATTCCCCAAATAATCAATTTTTATTTAGAAAGCTGCTTTTATTTGTGTCGCATTTTAGGGGCTGAGAAATAAAGGCATAAAAATACCAGTGACGGATAAAACTGAGAAAATTACTTCGAACAAGCTCTTCTGGAACAGAGCCGTGCATGTAAATTAGGTAAACACTAAAACTAGATCAAAAAGAACTTCTTTAACTTTCATTTAAATGCATGAACAGCTGTGGCAGATCTAATGTCACTGGATATACTGCCCAACAATGTGGAGTATGCGGGGAAGACCTTGGGTATTTTTAAGCTCCTGCCAGGCATGGCTCTATCCCTTCGACAATAAATGAACGAAAGTCCTACGTTATCTATATGGTAGTCAATGTCAAGGTTTATAGGACTTTGGGTTCAGAAATCTGTCACTGTCTCTGTGAACAGAATCAATTATAACCTAGAATTAATTTGTTCCTTACAATCACTGCACCAATGAAGACAAGTCAAGCTGCAATTTAAGAAATGCATGCTGTGCATAACTATTTTAATGTCTTTAAATTTTACCACCTTTACCTTTATTGGATGAGATAACTTATATTTTAGCTCAATAGCTAAATCCCTTATGGAAAATCTTTAGTGTATTTAAAGACACAGATTATGCATTCATAACACTCATAACAACTCAGAGTCACATAGGACTTTATTGTTTTTTTTACAAAACGCTTTTATTTGTAAATTCGCCTCTGTGAAACTGTTATTTCATTGCTTTTAATCAAATCTCAACAGGTTGACTTTACACACCAAGGTACTTCCCCCTCTCTCATGGTCAGTGTTCTGTTTGCCATCGCAGCTCTAATTATGACTTTCCAGCATTCCCTTTCATCAGAAGCATCAACTCCTCACGATGCTCTCATATAAAATCTCTAAGGGTATGTCACCTGCCATAAGCCTTATATCTTTCTGTCTCAACTTCAGTGATTCTCAGTTTCCATGGGCTTTTCATTCACCCCAGTGCTTTATGAACTTACTTCAGTGATAAAAAATATTGGCATATTATTTCATCTCTCTATTTTTAATACCCAAATGTCCCTCATTATACCCATATTTGCTGAGCAGCAATACTCTTCTTTCAAATTTTTTACATTCGTTTATTTATTTATTTACTTATTTATTTTTACACTCCAGATTTTATTCCTCTCCCAGTCCATCCCCCTGACAGTTCCCCATCCCATATTTTCTCCCCATAGACCACTCCCATCCATGTCTCCACAAGGATATCCCCACCCCACCCATCCCACCATACCTCTAAACTTCCTGAGGCCTCAAATGTTCTCTTCTTATGTTCTTTTTCTCATCATAAGATTGACCATATCATGTTGAACTTAGATGCTGAATTATTGAGATGCTCAACCACTTCTATAATATATAATTGCCTGAATTACTCCTTTACCTCCATTAAAAAGCTACACAGTTGATAAACTTTTAGTAGTATCTTCACAATTTAAGGTACACAGATACAAGGCTTCGAATGTATGGTAAACATATGAAAAAGTTAATGAGAGAACTGTTTACATTTGAAGACTAATATTTTTCCACAAGAATTTTTAAAGACTTTTTAAAAAAAAGAGTATTTGGAAATTTCACAGAAGTATCAAAGTACTTTGGTCACATTTTTCTCTCTTCTCCTCATTCCCACTACGTCCAATTAGAGCTGCCATTCTGTACCCAGGTAGAGAAGCAACCACTCTGTAATTTACAAGAGACCACACCCTTAAAGGCAAAGGACTCTCCCCTGACAGCAGCTTTCAGCTAATAATAGCTCTCAGCTAGGGTGGGGCCACATGACTTCTTCCCCATCCATGCTACCATGTTGACCAGAATGCTTATTGAATATTTAATGATTTCTAGACAAGTTCCATCGTCGTTTACTTCAGGATAGCCTTTATAAGGAACATATTATGATAATATAATTTCCCAGAGGTCATAACTGTTTGAGCCATTAACAAAATCCCTAATGCCTTAAAAGTGGGATCTATCCAGGGTCTGTCATAAGTCTGCGGATATAAAGTCCAGAGTATGATTCTATAAAAAAAGTGATGACATGCAGAAGTAAAGTATGAATGAAATTACCTGTCGGATGGAAGAATTTATGCTTTTGAGCTTCGATGCAGGATAGCATCTATCTCACTGCACAGACTTGCTTCAATTGATGTATGGGTGCTAGAAATTTGGGAGCAGAGATGTTTTCATCATCAACACCTATGTGATAAAAGTAGAAACTCAAGATAAAATACAGAAATGTAGTAAGCCTAAAAACTGAAATGTACGCATGAATTCTACCTCACCTAAGTACATATCTTCTAAATATTCTTTTTATTAGCATTTAGTACATAAATATATCAAGAAAATAAATCACCACTATCCTTTGCCTTCTGAGTTGATACATATAAAACTAATGGAGTTTTCTATTTAATATTTTTTTCACTGACTGATTTACAGAAGTAGGAATAAATGTGAGAAAGCCACTTCGCATTGGAAACTTGAAAGTAAGCATGGGTTTAATCATTAAAATCCTTCTTTTAATAAGTCAATTTGAAAAAAAATGCAAATTAAATATATATTGTCACATTTCCCTTTACTAAAGTAGTGCAGTAGGGGGCCTGTGTGAAAAAACATTACCTCATAAATTCTCATTTGGGCAATCAATGAAATTGTGATGACCCCATTGTCCTTGGGAACATATTAATCATTTATAGTTTGAGAAAATTTATGTTGGTATTTTCCTCTGAAAATTCATTGATGACATTTTGCTTGTATAATTCACTTTATACTACTATCACTCGATTGAAAGCCAATAACAAGCTATGCAAACAGTGTCTCTGGACTTGTTTCACTTATTTTTTTTCAAAGATGGTACAGTACTCTAGGCAACATAACATGCAAACTGTGGTGGTTTGAATATGCTTGGCCCAGAGAATGGCACTGTTAGGAAGTGTGACCTAATGGGTACAGCTGCCGACAGGAAGTGGAACCAGACAAAGAATTATGTTGCAGTTTGCAAAGATGAAAACACTGGGAGATCTGAAGAGAGCTTTGACATCAGATATGAAGATGCTGAGTTTGGGGTTTGCCCACCTTGGTTTTGGATTTGCTTTGGTCAGTATTTCTTCACTATGAAGGTTTGGAATGATAATGTATATCCTGTGATGGTGGAGGCAAGAGATCCACTTTCTTGATTTTAATTTTATAAGGAATTGCAGTTAAGTGACAGGACAAATCTGAGAAGAGACTTTGAACTTTGTTCTTTTAACTTTGTTGAGACTGATATAGATTATGGGACTTAGGAAGTTGGACTAAATCTGTGCATTATGCTATGGCTAGGCATGATCCCCATATACTCAAGAGTTTGAACAAGCCTGTGGGCCAGGAAGTAGAATGTGGTGATTTAAATATGTTTGGCCCAGGTACTGGTACTATTAGAAGGTGTGTTGGTTTGAATACGCTTAGTCCAAGGAGTGCCTCTATTAGGAGGTGTGGCCTTGTTGGAGTAGGTGTATGTTGTGTGAAATATTTTAAAAAGGCAATCCATGCTACTGCTGGCAAGGCACCAGCGGGCCTGTTCTCAACCAGGCAGACTCTTTGACCTGGAGCTCTGAAATCTCTCCACTTGGCTCGCCTCACAAACCCACACTTTGCTGCCATACCTTTCTCTCTGAAACCCAGTTGAGTCCTGCTTTAAGGAAAACACTATACAAACTTAGTTAAGAATCAACAGGTAACATAATCGCTGGGCACATCAACTGGCATCATAATTTGTAAGCTCTTCTAAGTTATAAATCTTCTGGTAGCAGAACCCAGCGGATCTGCCACCTAAACTGGGGCCTCTGATACCTACACTTTGGCCTCCAGTCCAAAAACCGTATCTTTTCCCCTCTTCCCCTCTCCCTCCTGGAAGTCCCACCTACTTGCCCAGTGATTGGCTCCTTGAAATCTCTATTCGTTAGGGGAAGGTTCTGCAACAGATTTGGCCTTGTTAAAGAAAGAATGTGACCGTGTGGGTTGGCTCTGAAGCTCTTTCCCAGGGATAAGAGTCAGTCTTCTCCTGTCAGCCTTCAGAATAAGATGGAGCTCTTGGCTTCTCCGGTATTGTATGCCTGGATGCTGCCATGCTCCCACCTTGATGACAATGGACTGAACCTCAGAACCTGTAAGGCAGCCACAATTAAACATTGTCCTTTATAAGAGTTGCCTTTGTCATGGTGCCACTTCTCAGCAGTAGAAATCCTAAATAAGATACAAACCCAGGTTAATAACTTTTTCACAGCTGTTTTAGCATTTCACATATGGTGTAAACAAATGTTTTCTTTTTAAATATTTTTTATTATATATAAGTACACTGTAGCTGTCTTAAGACATACAAAAAGAGAACATTAGATCTCATTACAGATGTTTATGAGCCACCGTGTGGTTGAGGGGATTTGAACTCAGGACCTCTAGGAAGAGTAGTCAGTGGCTCTTAACCACTGAGCCATCTCTCCAGCCCAAACAAATGTTTACATAGCCGTGTAATACTTTATTTTTATGGAATAGAAATTTTCATTCACAGCTACAATAATTTGTTGCTGAAGTAAAGCATGTGTGAACAGTACAATTAATTGTAAGTCCAATAGTTTCCTGACAAATTTTTACATTAAATTTTCCAATTACAAATTTTTATTAAATATATTGTTTAAATACTTCATAACACTCATATGTGTGTTTGTAACTCTGATTTTTTTCTTTCTGAGAAACTTTATTAGTATTTGGTAAACAATTCTTTCTCAAATGACATTTCTCTTTGTTCTTTGGAATAATCCTCATGGGAGAACAAAGCTGTCAGAAACATCAATTTTATCAAGTTAGGCTACTAAAAGATAAAGTGTGAATCTAAAAGTTGCTGCGATAGAGCTCTTTTTAACTATGGAGTATGAAGAGTCTTCTGTGCACATAGCATTGTGCCTAATAATGCAAATGATGATACACACATTTAATGTGTTAGTATCAGTCTTAGGGTTTGTCTGCTGTGAACGGACACCGTGACCAAGGCAAGTCTTACAAAGGACAACATTTAATTCGGACTGTCTTACAGTTCATTATCATCAAGGTGGGAACATGGCAAAGTCCAGGCGGTCGTGGTACAGGCAGAGCTGAGAGTTCTGCATCTTCAACGGAAGGCTGCTCCTGGAAGACTGACTTCCAAGCAGCTAGGATGACAGAGGGTCTTAAACTCATGCCCACAGTGAGACATTTACTCCAACGATGCCACCCCTCCTAATAATGCCACTCACTCCCTGGACCAAGCCTGTACAAACCATCACAGTACCTATAAAATGAATACCCAAAGTTCTGGAACTAAAAGCCATCCGAATCAATATATATCCAATGACTATGAGATGTTCATCCATAGTTTACTAAAATAAAATTAGAGTAACACTATGGAAATGGCTAATAAATTAGTAGAAATGATAGATGGCTACAAATATAAAGGGTCAATAAAATAGGGGAATGATCGATAAAGACAGTAGTTAAAGAAATAGAGAGATTAGAAAGAAATTAATTACCCTTATGAATATCAGAGCAAAATTGTGGAACTTGTTAAAACTGAAAATCAAAGACCAGATTCACCACAGATAGAGGGAAAGCGTAAACAATGCTGTAATGTTCATTTCGAGAAATTAGAATGAGTCACTTAGAAAATATTAGTAATTAACTCACAGCCAGTCCTGAGCTACTCTCGTGTTAAAATCCCAATTTTCTCTTAATTTTACCATTTTTCCCAAAGAAACTCAATCTCTTCCTTGGTGGCATACGCCAGATGACTATCTGAGTAATATAAGAAATAAAAGCATACCACCCACCAGTTTAACAGCTTGACTTAAGGAAATAGTTCTTCATGTGAGAAAAGAAACAAAAACAAAGTCAATAAGCATTAGTCAACGTACAACAATTTTGTTCTATTAATTACATCAAACTGTCTTCCTAACAGAGAAGCAAAGCACCGTGGAAAAGGACACAGACATAACTTTGATTTTATTTCAAACAATTAAAATCTGTCTTGGTTGGAAAGTTGTAAAAATGATGTCACATTTAAGGTGGGTATGGTTGGTGGCACACCACTGTAATCCTGATATTTAAGCGTATGAGGAGGCAGAAGGATCTGAAGATTGAAGACAGCCTGGATTACAGAGCAAGAACGTGTCAAATTAAAAAAAAAAAAACGAAGGAAAGGAGAGAGTCTTAATGAATATGTGGTGCAGCTCTAAATTAGGTGTGTGATTTTCTTTTGGATTGAATCATTTGCTAGTTTGAATTTTTGAATTGCTAATCTGAAATATATTCTTTTTCAGAATATCAAATTAATATAACATTATGCCGAGTCTATAAAGCCATGTAGTTTACATTAACTAGCACGTCCTATATTGATAGTATGATTGATATATTATAAATTATCTAGTTTTTTAAAATAAAATACATTCAGCCATCACTAAACTTTCTGCTGCTAAGAAAACAAACCCTGGGGAGAGCATTCTGTACCAGGAAAGGAATTAGACTATGAGTCAGAAGACTTAGCACTTGGTACTAATTTTGCCACAGGATTGAACAAATCTCCTCACATCTCTCACTTTAGTTTCCTGGTCCAAAAATGAAACCATCATTTTCATTGTCTGTGTTTTCTATTAAGTTGGATGTGTGTAAAACTTATACCCTGAGTGTTTTTCATAGAGATTTCCATTCAAATATCACATACCACCTTGTTTACTCTGAGGAACACTATCAATTTGTAGACGTGTTTTACTGATCTAGACTGGCTTGAAAAATAGTTTTTCCTGTCACCATAGTACTCTTCCCAAATCTCTAGGGTTGTGTTTCCAAACCTGTGTGTTTGCACAAACAGCAGTTAGCAAGATCAAGATCTTTTAAAGAACATGGCTTATCAGGAAAGAAAAGGGATTCAATGAACTGTCATGTAGACATTGATTTAATAGACATTACAGAGAGTTTTTATGTGTAGAGGGAGTCCTTATTAGCCTGGTAAAGCTTCTGAATAGATACCTTTCTTCACAACCATCTTCATTTTCAGGTAGCACTGCTGACCTACTAACCTACTAAAATAATTTTACTATGAGCTTTCATTGAACACATCTTTAAAACATTTTATCTCATCCATATGTATTGATTATACTACCTGTTGTAATAAAAATAAACAACAACAAATAAAAACCCTGATAAAAGCAACTTAAAGAAGGAAAAGTTTATGTTCATTTACAGTTCCAGGATACAGTCCTTCGTGACAATCAAGGCATGATGGCAGGGACAGAGAGCCTACTGATTCCATCCCATTCGAAGTTAGGGTGCAGCTAGTAACCAGGAAGAAGGGGCTGAATATACAGCCCTAACCCGTCAATAATGACACACTTTATCAGCCACTCCTTAAGGGAACACCCCTTAAAGCTTCTACAACCTCAAACAGCTCTCAACTAACTGTGGACCTATGGCTCAAAAGCACCAGTTTATGGGATATAGTTTGCCTTCAACTGATTATACAGTATTAGGTTAAAATTGAATTTATTTCACTTTGAATTGACTCATTATTTCTGTGTTATCCAAGTGTTCCAAAAATCGAAATAGCCATGATATAAGAATATAGGATCCTGGGCCAAATACAAAAGTAACTGCATAAAAGACGTAGGACAACTGGCAACATTCAGATGGGTCATATGTTCTACAATGATATCTGATACCGGACTCCATCTGAATTTCTTAAATTTCACTGTGTGGTGATAATGTGAACGAATGCATTCTTCTTAAAGTACCTGAGTAATGAAAGACGTAGGAATGATAGGACCGGTTTTCACTTTACTGCCAGATTGTGCAGAACACAATCATTCAGACTTGCTTCTGAAAAAGAATCTTTAAGGAAAAACAAATAAATCAAAAGTGATAGAATCGTCAACATATCTATCTGGGTAAAACGTTATTTTTTTTTAACTAATTCAATGCAGGTTTACATTTGAAACTTTTAAGGTTTCTATTAACAGTTACCGCATTCTGACTGCTAAAGCTTAACTAATTTTTAGATTTTTTTTTTTTTAGAAAATTTCAAAGTTTCTATATTGTGTTTTGGAAGCCCATCCTTAAATCCAAACAGGAAGCATAAACTTTCTGTGCTTCCTTTTATGCCTTTCCTCATTAAACCCTCACACTATTACTGATACCATGTTGTGCTTGCAGAAAGGAGCCTAGCATGGCTCTTCTCTGAGAGTCTCTGAGAGATTCTACCAGCAGCTGACTGAGACAGACACAGATACAGTCAACCACTGGACTGAGGTTGGGAATCCCTATAGAAGAGTTAGTGGGAGGACTGAAGGAGCTGAAGCAGACTGCAAGCCCAAAGGAAGACCAAGAGTACCAACTAACCTGGACCCCTGGGAGCTCCTAGGAACTAAGCCACCAACCAAAGTGCACACATTGTCTGGTCCCTGACCCTTGGCACATATGGAGCAGAGGACTGCTTTGTCTGGTCTCAGTGGGAGAGGTGTGAGATTCGGGTGCGTGGGTGGGTGGTTGAGGGGGTTGGTGGTGTGGGTGGAGGAGTTCCCTCAAAGGCAACAGGGAGGGGGCATGAGGTGAAGACCTTTTGAAGGGGGGACCAGGAAGAGGGGGGGCAACATTTAGAATGTAAATAAAACAATTAAAAATATTATCAGTAGTTATTTGATTTTTATTTAAGACTGACATGAAATCCTGAAGGAATAAACAAGCTCCTTAAAAATAGTTTTAAAGCATAAACGTGCGCATACAAACATGTTCTCTGACAAATATCTCTAGACATGACTGGGAATCCAGCATGTTGACTTCCAAGTCCATCTGGATGCATTCTGCTGTCTCGTTTGTCTCTATTTTCTGTGAAGACAACGATGGCATACTCAAAATTTATGTGTTTTCTTGTTTATTTTACATGAGAGACACAAAGCACAGTTCCTTCCACCACTAATTATGAAGCTGATGTCTCCCATTTGGGGAAGACGAGGGTGCCAATACATCCTAAGTATAATGGTGAACTCCCACCATAAAAAATGCTTTCTTGACCATGCTATCTCCCCTGCCAGGTACGTATCAAATATATGGCTATGCCTATTAAAATGCGTTTACATAAGGATTCAAGTGTTTTCTTCTCTGAAAGAGTGGCTCCTCCCTCTACACACTTGGTCATGGGAAGAAAAGCAAAGATGGTTGAAAAGTTAGTGTGCTCCATATTATTTGCATTGCACGTAGAAAATGAACTATTGATAAATACAGTGCATTCAATACTCCACTAAGATCACCAATAAATCCTCACTCCCTGATAATGTTGACTTAAAATGAAATATCCAGAATATTTCAACTCGAATTAAGAAAATTTAGCTAGCGATACTGAGAGAAGACAAAATGTGAATAAGACTACAAATTTTCAGCACAGTAGTCTCCATTTAGTAAGAGTAAATGGAATCAAACACTGACAGAATATTTAAAATGATTCTAATCCTATTATTTGAATTTCAATGAACATAAAAGCACATATATTCGAAATAATTTTTATTGAACTGTATTAAATTTATGAGATAAATAGGAGACAGTTTCCAATTCTCACCATATAAGGTATTTCTTTTGTCAAATTAAGGGAACAGAGACTCTGATAAGCAGGCAAGAACAAATTATACATCGATGGTGACAAGGGACAATTGTCCGTTAATAAGAACTTTTGCTCGGCAATTAATGTGTTAGCACCAGCCTATGTCAAAGCGTCTGAGAAATGAAGCTAGACAGTCAGTCCCAAACCAAGACCTGCAGAAAAAGAGAGTCTAAATTTCACAAATGTCTCTGAATTTGTACATATACCTGGAAAGCCGGGTTTTAAAGTTCGTTTGAAGAGCAACGAGTTCAGCAAAAATGCTTAAAGTCACAACTGTATTTTTCTCACCTAACGGCACATAACAGTTTGCATCACTGTACATCATGCAGGCACTGTGTGAAAATTCTTATATTTACTGCCATGTGTCTCACTACAAAACTATGTGATGACATCTGTGACTGAAATTTCAAGAAAACAGATCCAAATTCAAGATTTACATAGCCATTTACTGTAGGAAGCAGTCTGATTCAGCAATGTGTGCTCTTAGTCATTGCATGGTTTATTGTGTGGCTATTAGGAAATCCCACATTGCATCAGTGTGTTAATTTTTGAATCTCGAACATATAAATTATACAAAAGTCCAATTTTAAAAAAAAAGTCTTGAATAAAAAAAAAAAAAAACAGAACTCTGGGAACACAAAAGGTAAGCAGTACAAGCTAAATGGTACGTAACTGCCAAACTGTGATATCTAAAATGACTAAAGAAATAAGAAAATAATTTTTTTTACAAATAATTTACCCTGTAAACCAATCAGTAATTCTATACTGAGAAAAACACAGTGTTCTGATGATCGTATGCTTTTCTCTAATCTGGAACCTGGAATAAGAAAGGTATCAATGAGCATTTGAATTTTTCTTTAGCCAGTTTTCTGGTAAATTACAAAAGTAAAGCAGTTGCAAAGGAGGATCAAATAATGAACAAAGAAAGAGAGAGAGAAAGAAAGAAAGAGAGAAAGAAAGAAAGGAAGGAAGGAAGGAAGGAAGAAAGAAAGAAAGAGAGGGAAAAAGAAAAAGAAAGAGGAAAGGAAAAAGAAAAAGAAAAAGAAAGAGAGGAAATAATACAGAGACTCCTTATGTTTGAATCCACAACTAATCTGTTTAGGAATAGCTGCCATCTTCTGATCCATTGCGGTTAATCCTGTGTTTTAGCAATGACCTTAACCACAGAATAAGGGCTTGCTTTAGTCAAAGGAGAAAAGTTGTTAGGAGCTGGCTGCAGGGGATTTGGTGGATTCAGTTCCAGTTCTCACAATGAAAGCAGTGTAACATGAGGAAAATCTGCCTCTCCTTTTTCCCTGCCTCCCCAAAACAATGCACACATCATTTTTATCTTGTAGCACATTTGGAGACGTATATAATCATTTCTTTACAGTCACGCTGACTTAATGGTCTTATAAGTGAGATAAATGCCTTAGGTTTATTTGATCAATATATTTGAATTATGCCTTTAGTGTCAAGATTCTCGTTGTTTTCATTCGAAGACTCAAAGAGAAACTATAGAGCAATTTGTTTCCTTGCACCATCTAGTGGACTTAAATGACAACTGCGGCAGTACTGTAAATAATTGCAAGTCAATCCTATAAGACAAATTTTCACTTGTACTTGGATAAATATGCCTAACGTCATTATTCGATTGATCACACAACAGGACAAGTAATTATTACTCCTCAGTCTACATAGGAAATCATTTAAACACAGGTGAACTCATTAGCGAACGTTTAAATCCCTAAACAAAATACCATATGCGTCGTCGATGGCATTTTATGAACCGAGAGAGCGACAGGCATGACAGTTGTCCCCACTGGCTCATACAGACCCACAACGCTCTAAGCTAGCGGTCTGCGCCAGAGCCAAAGCCCTGCCTCCGCGCGGAGTCAGTGCGCAGGCGCAGCGCTGGGCGGAAGTGGGGGGGCGGGCCCAGACCGTCAGCTAGAGGAAGAAGCCGGAACGGCTGGGTGAGGCGCTGAGACGGTTTAGCGGCGAGTCGTTGCTCGGGTGCTGCTCAGAATCCCGAACGTGGGTGTCGTCGGAGCCGTGCGAGCGTTGGGGCTCCGGAGCAGCAGTTACTGTCGCCGCGGACGCCGCCGTTGCCGACCGGGAGGACGCGGCCTGGAGAGGCCTTGCAGGCCTAGCGCGGCCCGCGGAGCCCGACGAGTGTGCCGTGAGTAGACCCAGCGCCCTCTGCACAGTCGCTTACCAATTAAGATGGAGGAGATTTCGTTGGCCAACCTGGATACTAACAAGCTGGAGGCCATCGCCCAGGAGATCTATGTAGACCTGATAGAGGATTCCTGCCTGGGATTCTGCTTTGAGGTGCACCGGGCAGTCAAGTGTGGCTACTTCTACCTGGAGTTTGCAGACACTGGTAGCGTGAAGGATTTTGGCATTCAGCCAGTGGAAGACAAAGGCGCATGCCGCCTCCCGCTTTGCTCCCTTCCTGGAGAACCTGGGAATGGGCCCCAGACGGAGCTGCAGCGTTCACCTCCAGAATTCCAGTAGTCACAACATGAGAGAGGGCGACAGTGACCAGGACAATAATATAGACTGGTCCCGTGGCTTGGAGGAGTAAGCTAAGTTGGAGAGAAAAATAAATAAAAAAGAAAAAAGCAAACAAAAGTCTCATTTCCACTTAAAGATCTTAGCATTAAAACACAAAAACGAAAACAAGAAGACCAAAACAAAAAACCCAGAGAGGAGAATTTAGGAATTCGGGTCCATTTGAAAGAGTATCCAGTGCCAGCTCAGAAATCCTGGACAGGAGAAGGGCCAGAGGCTTTATGATGTATTTTGAGCTCTATAAATACACGTGGATGTACAAGATCCCTGAACTGCCCTCTGTACACAGGTGAGCAGCTGTGTACCCAGCCTATAAAATTCTTTTGTTTCTCAGATTTTGCATCTGATTGATGTCAAGGGCTCCCTGTGAAGTTTGGAATCTGTAGATGGTCAGGCCATGATCAGTCAGCTTCAGTGGACTGCTCCTCTGATTTCTAAGCCTCCAATTGGGCCTCTTTGATACAAATGCAAGTCAGGTATGAGACTTAAATATTAAAAATATTAATTCCCGTTTGAAATTGGTGGGAAGCCCTTGTGCCCTTGTCTACAAGAAGTTCAGAATCACCTGTTTTCCCAAGGTCCAGCATTTTGTGGGACAAGGCCTCACCTTTGACTCATCAAAAGACCTGTCTTTCCATCCTACTGAGTGGCAAAGATTTGGGACAAGGTGGTTTACAACAGCTGAAGATTCCGTTTTGATGCTATGAGGATGAAGTATACCTCTGCGATTGCATATCATCTCCACCTGGAAGACTCATGTCTTGAATTATATACTGTGGACATAAGTTTGGTGGGACAGTCTTTACCTGCTTTTGAGTTACTAGTGATGTAGGCAGCCCATGGGTCTGACTTGATCATTATGACAGGTCACTGTCCTCCAGTGGTACCACTGAACTACAGAAAGGCATCATGGCAAGCAGGAGGCTGTTTGAAAATTGAACCAGAAGGAAACTTTCCATCTGCCTTCAGTAATGTGAATGAGTTTAATGCTAAGAGCCCTGAAATAGGCCTGGTTTACCTGGTATGGTTGCAGAATCCCGTCTTAAATTGGGCAGTCAGACCTCTGCTATGGTGAATAAGATTGTCTCCACCTTCCCTGCCCTTACAGGGAAGGGAAGTCCGTCACTTGGTCCTCAGAACCTCCTTACAGCAGGGGCTGTGTTTTTCTTGCTGGGAGTTGGAAAGTTGGGAATATCCTGACTTTGGAGGCAGGGTTAGAAGTAAACGGGAAGTGAGTGGCATATCAAAACTGTTCTGTTTTAGTCCCTAAATGGGGGCTTATGGAGGGTGGGAGTCCGGAGGTGAGCAGAAAAGAAAGGTGCTGCTTTATTTGAAATGTTTTCTTACCTCATTCTGTGCCCCAGTAAAGGGTCCAGCCTCATCTGTCTGGCCTGGCCATGTTCCTGTCACTGCTCCCCTGCCTATCTGGTGCAGCTCATGATTCCAGGTGCTGCTTGCCACTCTAGGTTTTATCTTGACCAGTTTCAGCTCATCTTCCAGTGCTCCTGCCCTGAAACCTACACAAGTTTCCCTTTTCCCTTTCTTGTTCTCTAACTTTTTAAGTTTCTATGTTGGTTTTGTTTTACCTGTTATTATGGAAGCCTTAGAGGAGAATCTCTCATGGCTTCCTCTGTTTGGATTGGAATGGGAAAATAACGAAAAAAATTTCGTTTGAATTTACAAGGCAGTGTCATGTCTACATGTTTCTCTTATATAAGCCTACCTTGCTAGTATATCTCCCTGCCTTGTCATGAGTTCTTTCTTCCCATTGCTACTTGGATACTGCCTCTAGGACTGCAGAACCATGAATGCTGGTATACACAGGAAGGAGTTGGTTCTGCTCCACTTTTCTATTCTATCCTTGTTGTGTATGTATGTATCTTCCTTCTCCCAGGACCTATTTGAACTGTATGGACTAATTTGGATTACTGTACTCAAGAGTTAAGGAAACTATAGTGCTTGGGCCTTGAGACTATCTGTTATTGCCTTCTCAGAGTTTTACAACTCAGGGTTGGGGCCTACTTAAAGTTTGGATCCTTAGTCCAAGAAGATTGAGAACTTGGAAAAAACCTTGGCAGGAGCTAAAAATACTTTTAAAAGATACCTTACTACATTCTTGAACATTTAATGAATTCTAGAAAAAAAGCAGTCTCGAGATTCCTGCTTATGTAAAGTACTTGGGAAACATGAAAGGGAGAAAGGCCATGGCCCACTCACTCTTGCCTTCAGATAGGGAGCTCAAATGTGACTTTAGTTTTCTTGCCTTTTCTGGTTAGAACATAAAGATGTGGGTGGTAGTTTGGGGTAATGGTTTGCTCATATTACTTCCCTCTTTTTATTAGTGTTTTTGTTTTCTGTCTCCCATCATTTCCATTAGGACCATAGCTCCCCACTCTGTGTAGATAAAAGGTGGGTTCAGTCCAGCTATTATCGCCCTGAGGGAACAAACTACCTTTTTGGGAGCAAATGTTCTCCATCATATAGTTGACAGTGGTTAGGAACTCTCCCCTTCCCCTACCTTTCCTGTAACAAAAGAATTCTATCCTTCCGCTTCAATTAATTGTATTGACCGCCCTGTAATCCTATTATGTATCTGAGTGTATGTATATGGGGGAAAGGGGTTCTTTAAATTTTCTGTGGTTTGTGGTTTTTTCCTTCCATAAATTAGTTGCCACCACCGCATGCCCAGGGGCTACTACCTGGCATTATCGCATGCTGGGATCATTGGGGGAGGGTAGTGTGAGGTTCACCACTGTCCTTGTTTTGGAGATTCTTATTTTTTAATAAGTAATCCGTCCTATACAAATAGCTAATTAACTCTTGTGTTCCCTGCCCATATGGCTGCTGGTGTAAATAAATTGCATTTTCCCATTGCTAAACAATAATAAAATTCAAAAAAAACAGTTTGACTCATCTTTTTAATGACCTATTTTCCAGGGGTTGGCATAGCAAAATAAATGTTTTACCACTCTTGAATCCTGGTATGTGAATGGGAGGTACGGCAGAATCTATAGAGGAACTCTGTCTAGCTTTCTCGATCTAATCCTTCAAATCCTTCTGTCTACACTATTCAATGAGAGAGAAAAAATACATACACTGTCCTTTTTCAGATGAGGTAAGAAGAGGGTGAAAACAGTCTGGGCCTACTGATAGCAATGCCTTATGATAGTTTAACTTGTATAGAACTTTTTTTAAGTATATGTATCATCAAACTAATTTGATGTAGCAGAAAATGCTTCTACCTAATTCTCCCTTAGTTTGTTCCACCACCGCATGCCCAGGGAATAACTTATATCTTAATTTTTATCATCAGTTTAAGCATTTTCTAGAAATTGTATATAAAATTTAGTTCTGATCAAAGTCACTTTCTACCCATCTTTCTAACTCATTACATAGTTCAAGGTGGGAAATAGACAAGTCAAAAGTCACGGGAATAGGACCAGAGAAGGAAACTTAGTTGAATACTTCAAGTAGCCGTCAGACATGTAATATAGTATTCAGTCTCTCTTCTGTGATCATGCATTATAATTAAATGCAATTGGCCACTTAAGACCTACAGTCATATTTGTTGAGAAATTGTTTTAAAAGAAAGTGGGGGCAGACTGTTAAAGATAATGTGACAGGTTTACTAGGTGAAATCCTAAAAACCGATTTTCCTTAAATTTCTATTAAATGAAGTGTATATAGGAATCTACTATAAGTTTGTATTTAAACTGTTGCAAACATCCTATGTTTTAGAATTAGATTTAATATAGTCTTTCATTTTCTAAAATGATACAAAGACAAGTATGTTCTATAGTTAATATCTTTATTGTCAGAAAAGAGATCAAATAGTTTATAGCTCTGCATGCTGGAATTAGTCGTCTCAAGTTATTTGAAGTAGTAAGGATACAGTCACACTTGCTCTGCAAGCATTAATGTAACCGCCCTCTGAACCTGGCTTGTCATCTATTTTGTTCATTTAACAAATGAAGAGCTGGTATCCATGTACTTAAACACAATGTGAAAGTGGTGTTTCACATTAGTTTTGCAAAGTTTCATTAACAAAGTGTCAGATCTCAGCTTACCTTCAGAAAACACCTGTTTAAACGTTTACTGTGCTGGAGAAGGTATGCCGTTCGTATATCAACAGATGGTCTTGATAATACTTCGGAGGAGAATGGTAATATATAATTATTGAAAAAGATGTTGCATAAAAAACTAGAAGGCCTTAGAGTTTTCCCAATTTTAAAACATTTCTAGTTCTATTTGAGCCTCATTGGCAATAGGTATGCAAAAAAAAAAAAAAAAAAGGTTAAAGTTGACTTTAGAATTGAAAACAATATAAGTCGTCTTGCTGGCACCTAAAAGTTATTACAAGGTCTAAACCCTGAAGTCATTAGATGTGATAGAAACAAACTTAAAATACAAATAATGTGATTTTTTCAGCCAGTACTCATTTGCTGAAATAGTAAAAGGTAATTAAGTTTCTAAAACTGTAGTTTAAAAAAATGAAACCATAATTCTTAATAACTTCATGGTACTAGATTTGAGAGTGTAAAATACAATTTATCAGTGGTGATTTAAACCCAGCATGGTAGTGCTTAGCTGACTTAGCTCCTGAAGAAGTGAAGTTTGATTATCTGGAGTTCAATAGCAGCTCTAACTCTTAGGATTTCAGTCACTAGGTTATGTGAGATCCTGTCTCAAGACAAAATGGAGACAGGACTTAAGGATTTCCCAGATACATAAGTATAATAAATTATGAAAACGCTCAACAGAATTTTATAGGTAAAGCAAACTATCACAAAACCATGTATTGCAAATATATTTAGATAAACAGGCCACCTTTCAAAAACAACAAAAGTATAATGAAGTTTATCACATACTAGCTCACAATAAATGCAGTATTAGAGGAAAATCATATAAATTTGAACATACACAAAGACAGTTTTCTAAAATGTATTGTTGATTTGTAAAGTGATCCATGTGGTAATGGGGACTACAGACTTTGGTCACTGTATAGTCACAATAGTTACCGTGCTTTATGCTGATACTTGGAAGTACCTCTTTGAAAAGCAAAAGTAACCGGGCGTCAGTCCTATAATTCTGGCAAGGGGAGGCAGGAAGACTGATGTAGCAGCCATCCTGAGCTACATATTGAATCCAGTGTGTGCTCAGACTACAGGGAGAGACCTCATCTCAACTTTATTTAAAAAAAAATGAAAGTTCAATTCATACTCTTGTATGGAAATACATTGTTAGCATCAAGACACTGCAGTGTTGTTTGATACAAGACCAGTTACCACAATCAAAACTCAAAAGCATGTGAAGAATAAGATTTAAGATCTCAGCACCAAGTACATGACATGAGTAAAAAAATGATATTGATAGAAATAGAGTAGGTTTTTTTCAAGTTTGCTAAATTAAAGATTTATATGAAGAGAGATGTAAGAGTAGATAACCATGTAACAGATTTTAATTCACATTTAACAAATATTTCACATTATGACTATTTGAGAATCACCCATGGTTGTCATTCTGATAAGCAGATAAAATAGGGAATTGCATTAGTTAATTAGTAAGCGAATAACAGAATCTCATTACTGTTATAAATTTTTCTCTGCAGATTAACAACTTAGTGTAGAAAGGTAACTTTTAATGGAGGACAGCTTTATAAATGTGTGTAGGGAAAGATAAAGGTAACTAAATAGTAGATCTAATAAAATCAAAACTTGTTTATAAATCAAAAATAAGCAAACAACCTGATATAGTTTTGCTGTCTTTTTAGGAGATAGATATATGTAGAAAATAATTATAAATAATTATTATAATTATAAAATTTACAAATGTCCAGAATAAAAGGACAACTCAATCTTAAAATATCTAAATGACCAAAAGGATATGAGAAGTTGCTGTTAAATTCAGACAAATGTAACCTAGAATCAAATGGCACAACACTTTGTTAGTCAGTGTGGTAGACTAAACTGGCATTGACCATACTGAGCACTTTCTTACTGTATGCCACATCCTGCTACAGAGATGCTCACACACTGTATTGCTACTCTTTCTCAGTAGGGAGGAAAGGAAATCATACTAGGCTCCATCAACGGATAAATGGACAATGATAGATAATACGACACAGAATGGAATTTATTGAGTTATGTATCGAGAAAATTTTGTTATAAGAACTTTTAAGTTTATTGAGGAAAATTATGAAATTGACATAGAAATGGGTGGAACTGCAAGACATTAAATGAGGTAACCTGGAAAGTGTCTCATTGATGAGAGAGAGATTAGCAGAAGCGGGCTGGGGAGCTAATAGACATTATGGTTCATAATGTTGGAGGATGAATGTTGAGAGCAATAGAATACAAAGAAGGGAGAGAAAAGGGTAGAGGTTGGGGGCAGGTACTCAGCAAAAGTGGGAAAGGATAATCAATTCTCACAGTCATATGGAACAAATTTAAACCACAGCAAGTGTACAGCAAAGGCCTTCCTGTCACATTCAGGCAAGCACCTACTGTCACATTCAGCTTGTAATACGAAGTTCAAGAGACAAGTGAAAACAGGAAAGCAAACAAGAAACTACACTATGAAAACTGTAGACGCCATTATGAAAATGGGGTAATAGGCCCTGTTGAAATACCTCCATCCGTGTGGAAAGGATGGGCAAGCATGATGCAATGGAGGAGATAAGTAGATCCGTACATCCCTGTCTTCAGAGAGAAGAGTTGAGAAGCCGAGAAAAAATGACAGCCCATGGTGAAATAAATGAAATCTGCCAACATCCTGTGGTTCCTTTCCATTTCCTTCTACTGAAAGTGCAGGGTGTTTAACAACTGTCCTTTGTGACACCTGACTCGGTCTCTCAATAGTTTCACTAAACATGGACTTAAAACAAATATGCACACTTCATTAGGAATTTCATTTGTGCCCTCGTTCTTATACCTAATCATTTACTTAAAGGATTGTTTTCTGAACTTAATTATTTCGCCTAAGGCTACTGAATTAGGACCACTTTCTTGCGAATACTATTATGTGTAAAATAAAATTGCTGTGAATGAAACATTAAATGAATAGCTGAATTTTAACATGACGGCCAAAAAAAAAAAAAAAAAATACCAGGAAGATAATGCCCATCACTTCAGTTCTTTCTGGCCAGAGTGTGTACCTAAGCGCAGATCTCCAGTAACTACATAAAAAGTCAGGTATAGTGACACCTGTAATCTCCAACAATAAAGTGGCCAACAATCAAGAAAAGACACCCAACATCAACCTCTACCTAGCATGTACCAGCATGGACACGGCACACCCCTACACTAACAGCTATATAGACTGCACACAGCACAACACAGACACACAAAATTGAATAAACACCTAATGAACACAGTACTGAACACCAAGGGAATACTACTTCCAGACATGAAAAAAAATGTAGATGAAAGAGTTTAATCAAATTGATAAAAGAAGGGACAAATTAAAGAGAGACCGCTGTCACGGAACAGTTCCTCTTTGCTTGTCTTGTCTCCCAATGGCAAACCTTCACACTATAGTGGCAGATAGAGAAGTATGTAGTGGGAGGAAGGGATGGGAGATGAGAGAAGAAGTAAAAGGAGAAACTGAAAAGAAGGATTGAAACGGGAAGAAGAAAGGGAAGGAGGGAGGGAACCACTAACAGGGGAGTGGAAATGAGTTTGATGGCTGATCACCGCAACTGGGGCATGGCTCACACTCCAAAGTCCATGGATAATCAGCCAGAGGAGCTCAGTCAAAGAGAAATTACCAATATAAACATGGAAGTTTATTTTAACAGGACGGATAATGTATCAGAGGAAAGTAAAGCCGCAGGTCAACTTGATGCTAAATACAAATCATAAGTATTTCAAAATGTTGATGGCAATAAGCGTAAAAAGTTGAGTGGTGAGCACAATCCGCCTTTCACTGCTCCTGACCCCTGTTTATTCAAGCCCAACATGAGTTTAAATACTGTTATAAAGGAAATTTACAAATTAATTAAAATAGCAAATCTGTTGGCTTCGAATATGTGCAATATTTGGGTGGGCTTGACCCAGTCACTCATTTAAGCAGAGAACTGTCAGATCATAAGTGATGGCTGTTTTAAGGAACACTTTAAGAGAATAATAAGCTCTTCAGAATTGAAGGGTATGATGCCTCAGCCAAGGAGGGAGAGAAACTGTGCAGTCGTATTACTCGTACGAGAGGAGGCAGCAAAATAGTCATTGTATTTAATTCTGGTTTTCCTATTTTCTGATGTTTCTAACAATGAAAATAAGACGTTTTTGCTTATAATGTTTTGACTCATTTTGACAACATTAATGAGATCCCAAATCTTTACATTGATTGTTTGAAAATTGCATAATTTCAGCTTCTATGGTTACGTGTGTGGTCCCTTAAAATCCAAGGTTGCACATACTGATATTGTTTCATAAACAAGTCCAAGATGCTGAAGGGGTTTTCAACCCCATAAGAAGAACAATATCAAGCAACCAGAGCTCCCAGAGACTAAACCACCAACCAGAAAGAGTACACATGGAGGGAACCATGGCTCCAGCCACATATATAGCAGAGGATGGCTTTATTGGGCATCGATGAGAGGAGAGGCCCTTCGCCCTGAGAAGGCTCAATACCCCAGTGTAGGGGAAAGTCAGGACTGTGAGATGGGAGGGAATGGGTGCGTGAGTGGGGGAACACTCTCATAGAGGCAGGGAAAGGGGGGAAGGGATAAGGGGACTCCAGAGGGGAAATCCGGAAAGGGGATAACATTTGAAATGTAAGTAAAGAAAATATCCAATAAAAAATAATATGTTTTGAAGAAAAACTAAGTCCAAGAATATTGTTATTTATCTTCTATTCACGTATTTAAAATGCAGATATTACCAGTTATGAAAAGATAAGTTGATTTTCTACTGATAACTTGAAAACAGAACACAGAGGTGTGGATGTGTTCTTGAGGCAGTGGTTTTAGGACGTTTATAAAAGTTATAGGGGTTGGGGATTTAGCTCAGCGGTAGAGCGCTTGCCTATCGGGCGCAAAGCCCTGGGTTCAATCCCCAGCTCCGAAAAAAAGAAAAGAGAAAAAAAAGTTATAGAAGAAAAACAAGAAGTGACTAAAGCAAAGAAGGAGAAGTAAAATATTTGGTGAAATAAAACTATTTAAGCAGTTATTGAGGAGAGGAAGTACTGGCTGAATTTACAGCACTAACAAAACTTTCAGAATGAATTTCATAGGTGAGACAGCATCCAGTATAAGGAAAAGAAAGTTCTTGGATCTTATAATCAAAATATGTCTTCTAATCCTCAACCTCCTATTGATTAGTGACTTGGGAAAGATTATTTTTAATGAATGTCAACATTGTGTTTAAAATAAGTAGCACTATAGTTTACTCTTAGAATTGCCAAATAAGTTTAGCCTAATGGGAAGTGGAAGGTAACATGGGTAAGTGAAGAGCTGGCAGGTAGCAAAGACCGTTATGCAGAGAACTGGCGTAGTAGTTGTTAGAGTGGATTTGTCAGCATAACCAGTGATTCTCAAACTGTGGGTCATGATCCCTTTTGGAGGCATATATCAGATATCCTGCATATTTGATGTTTACACTATAATTCATAATAGCAAAATTATATTTATGAAGCAGCAATAAAAATAACTTTTTGGTTGGGGTTACCACAACATGAAGAACTGTAAGGGGCAATTGGAGATAAGGATGAGGTATTTGTGTGTGTGTGTGTGTGTGTGTGTGTGTGTGTGTGTGTGTGTGTGTGTGTGTATCTGTGTGGGGGGATAGGGGGAGGGAGAAGGTCAGGGAGAGAAAGGTGGGAGAGGGAGGGAAATTGGGAAGGGGAGAAGGAAAGAGAGACAGAGAGAGACAGGGAGGGGGGAGAGGAGAGAACAAGTTTAAAGGTTAGGATCATTGTTTCTAATTTCATTCAGAAAGAGAAATGTGTTCTTTACATAAAACCTGCATCTTCCCCTTGCCCAACATTTTGCTATTTCTTGGAATTGTCAGTAGATGATAAACTTTATTACTAGCATAGGCCCTTTACATTTGAAGTGAAGAAATGATAAGTAAAAATATTATTCCAAAAATGTGCTCTTTTTCCCAAAAGTAACTTCTGTAACTAAAAGTTCCCCAGTTCCCCAGTTCCCCAGTTCCCAACCTCCCTCTCTCTCTCTCTCTCTCTCTCTCTCTCTCTCTCTCTCTCTCTCTCTCACACACACACACACACACACAGAGAGAGAGAGAGAGAGAGAGAGAGAGAGGAGAGAGAGAGAGAGAGAGAGAGAGAGAGGTTTTAACTTAAGACAACTCTGAGATAAGGAGTCAGAGTCATTGAAGCTTTCATAAGCTTTTTATCTTGATGCTCTGTAATTATAAAACAAGTCCTCCTTAGCAACCAGCCCCTTCTGCAGTTTGAAGGTATTCATGTTGGTCTCTTGAATATTCCCCTTAGAGCTAAATTTTCATCCTGAAGTAAAATTGTTGTGATTTCTTCTTGGTTTTGTATTCAACAAGTATTTATAATGTCAGGTGGAAATGTTCTTTATGATCCAGTGTGTTATTTCTTTCAATTTCACATTTTCTACTTTAAGGAAAAGGAGCGGGATGCTTTTCACTTTCATTATAATAGTTCTTTAGATTCTTGCTTACATTTAGTAAACCTGTTGCCCTTTGAATTTATATAAAGCCTCATTCAGTGTTTACTACCTCATTCATGGTTTGGTGTTACACAATATCCCTCTGTAAGTCCTATATCCCAGGAAGATAATAGAGATAGATGACAGTCATTCAGTCAGACAGACAGACAGACAGACAGACAGACTGACTGACTGACTGACTGACAGATGGGAGATTTTCTACAATGGCTTACAGTCTGTGATCTAGGTAGTCCAATAATGGATGTCTCCAAATGGAAAGACCAAGAAAGCAGTAGCTCTTCAGTCTAGGATGCTAGATGTCACATCTTGTCATCAGTCTGTGTCAGAATCTTGAAGAAGTCGGCTCTAATGTCCATTAAGGAACAGACTAGCTGAGAAAGTGAGAGCAAGCAGGCAAAGAAAGTTCCTTTTTTCCACGTCGTTTATCAGCTTCCAGCTGATGGTGTGGCCCAAATTAGAGGTGGGTCTTCCCACCTCAGATGATCTGCATTGAAGGTTATCATTCCACCTCCAAGGTCCAGATTAGAAGTTGATCTTCCTACCTCAAATGGTTGAGCTAAGCAAACATTTCTCTCACAGGTGTTCCCAGACATTTTTAGGTTTTAGTTAATTCCAGACATAGTCAAGTTGAAAACCAAGAATAAGCCTCACGGTGTTTCCATTTTCTTACTATATTGAACAGGGTGACTGTGAACATCGCTGAAAAGGTATTTGTAGAGGATGATGTTGCATCCTTTGCATAAATGCCAAAGAGTAATAGAGCCCGGTCACTTGGAAGATTTAATTTTAGCTTTTTGATGGTCCTCCACACATTTCCACAGTGGGTACACTAGTTTGCACTGGTTCCTCCACAAACTTGCCAGCATTCACTGGGAGATATGTGGTTGATATTAGCCATTCTGACTGAGGTGAGATGAAAACTTAATCGCACCAGCTACTTTTGAGTAATTATCATCAGGGTCACACTTTCCATGCTGACTTAGAAGCCGAAAGATCTGTCTGTCCATACAGTATATCATAAAGATATTTAAGTCACGGTGTTAATATACTTGCTGAAGAAATAAAGTTTTCGATGTTCTTTTGACTGATATATAGTAGAAACCCAAATTAAAATATATGCATCAGAGATCTATTGTTATTTTCAAGGAAGATCTTTAGAGGCAAAAGTCAAATTGATATGTAACCATAAAATATTCTTGAAGGTACTAGAAGTGCATCTTAGTCCTTAGTCTATGCGCGTGCATAGATAGCATCCAGTTCCGGGTGCCATGCATGCACCTACACCAATGCTATGCTGACATATATGACATCTTGGCTAGAACATGACAACAGGATTTTGTGTTAAACAAGCTGCATGCGAAACACAGCATACTGCAATTACTCCCACGTTCTGTTTCTAGGGCTTTCGTCCAAACTTTCCCGCTGCGGTATTTCATCTCCTTCCATGTTCTATGCTCTGTGTGGCTACCCACTAAATTACATTTCTTTCTCCGGTTAGTCCGATGCACATTTATTTCTTCTAATTTTCTAGTGTTAGCCTTCCCCATTTGGAACCAACACCCAAATTTCCTAGATATTTCCTTCTGTGGATCTAACCATTCCATGCCCTTGCTGCTCAAATGAGAAACCAACTTGCCACATCTAGTTCTTAAGAATAAGACTGGGTCTGCTCCAGTCTTACATTACTGACTTCCCACAACGTGATTCTTTCCAGGCTACCTTGGTTTTACAGCTATGACATATTCTGTAAAGACATGTTCTTTTCTTCATATAAAATATATACAGATATATTTTATTACATTGTTATACCTATTATATTATTACATATTTTATGTATTATATATTAATTTACATAGAATATGTAATTTATATTATATTGTATATATATACATATATACATATATATATATATATATGTTGGCTTCAAAGCCATTGCCCAATCTTCCTTAATTCTGTCACTACCTGATTTATAGGCAGATATCCCCTAGTCTTCATCTTGGTCGAATGAAATTAAAACTTACTAAAGTTACCTCAGTTCTCTCACACATGAATATATTTTCTCTACTCCTGTAGATTATGGATTATAAAGTACAGTGAATCCAAAGTACAGTTCAGAAATAAATTTATTGAGATGGGCATCAGAAAAACACTAATGTATAAGCCAGACTTACGCAGCTTTTGAATGAAAGCCACAGCTTAGATGACAAAACAAGATATACATACACCGGGAAAGTAAATTACTTTAATTTTCAATCGTATATCATAGTCATGTGTTATATTTCAAATAATATATCAAATAATAAACCTTGGAAAATAATTATAAAGCTTCTCTTGCATGCTTCATTCTAAAAGCAGTCAGCATAGGAACAGCATGCTTATGAAATTTCACTTACTTTCTAATATGAAGATTAAATACCAGGTTCCACTTGATTAGATTATAAGAGACAGAATGTGACATATTTATCATGATAAATTATTCATAAAGTGAACAAATTTACAGGATGCATAATATTTTCAGAACATCCATATACGTTCTACTGTTGGCTATTCTTTTTTAAGTTTTTCACTTGTTTGGTCGATTGTTTTAGAGACAGTGTTTAACGCTGCAGGTGAGCTTAGCTCAAACTTTCTGTAATCCTTTTTGCCTCAACCTTCTGAGTGAAGAATTCCAGGCACATGCCACCAAGCCCAGCTAAAGAATCTATTACATACCATTGCTTCCGTTGGAAGAGAGTATGGGACAAGTTCTGTACCAAAAATGAAGGTAAATTCCAACTAGACAGGAACGACTGTCTCCATCCTGGTTCTTTCCTCCACCCAGAGAGGAGAAACCTGGGCTGCCATAGAACTACACTATTTTATTTTTAAATAGCATGAGATATCAGTCTGAATAGAGTAAGATCAAGAAGACAGAACACAGGAACATGAAAGAACATTTGCAGGCTTTTGCAATGGGTAAGTCACTATACAAAGAACTTGAACTTGACTGTGCATTTCTTTAATAGGCGTTCTTTTTTTTAACTTTATTTTTTATTGGATTTTTTTATTTACATTTCGAATGTTATTCCCTTTCCCGGTTTCCAGAATATAAGCCCCCTCTCCCATCCCCCTTCCTTTATTCTATAAGGGTGTTCCCCCTCCCCAACTACCCTCACCTTTCTGCCCCTCCCCACATGCATTCTAAAATACAGTAAGTTTGTGTGGAATACAGGGCATTTTAGGTCTAATAAAAAGTAAGTTTTGATGCTAGTAAAGAAAAAATGATTCTGATGGCATGGAGTGCTGAGTGTGCAGGATTTTATGGTTTTACAGTGAGTTCCATGCATAATGGGTTATTTACCATTTTGGGGTATACTTATCTGTGGAATAGTCACTTTTTTTTGCGGATAGCAAAATGAAATTTAAATGCATTTAGGCACTTTCTTTTTCTATAATAATTTCAAAGAACTACTTTATGGAGGTATAAAAGTGAGAAAAGAAATACATTACTGCATTCTTACACAATAAAAACCATTTTTCTCTTAGGAAAAAAAAAGCATGCTTATAACCCCTAATCATGATTCAACATAAAACACCTGATATTTTTATAATATTTTTTCAATGACTATAAAAGTGTATTTCTTTAGAGTCCATGAAAAATGAAAAACTGTAAATTTAAATTTTAACATTGTACATATTATATATCTGTGCATATACTAATTTAGAGTTCTGTTCATGCTGCTAATATTATTGAAATAAGTGCATATTTTATGGGAGGTATAACCAAGGTTCTCATTTAGATTAAATAACAATTAGGATGAATTTAACTGGCTGAACATAAGTCTGGATTTCTTTATAATATTCTGTCCCTAGATTCTATAATATTCTATGTGAAAAGTGAATACTTTACTGCATTTGATGCTCCTTTATGGTTTAAATAATTGGGATAATGTAGTTTGTCTAAACTACGAGTTAACCTTACTTTTATTTCATACAAACACAACAATTGAAAAGCATCAAACATTGCCAGAGTAAGTATGAGGCCAAGCAGAGTAGAGTCAAGAGGCTGAGGGAGAAGCCAAATTAAATCAGTCAGCTTGGAGAGGATTGTGAGCCCGAACCTCGGAGCTGAGTCAGCGAGAGAGAGAGTTCAGAAAGGCCAGAAAGTGTAGGCATAATCATCAGTTAAGTGTCAGAGGCTGAGAGCATTCTAGACCTAGATAAGATTTTGCAGAGGTTAGGAGCTTCCAGGACTATCCCTGGGTTAGCAGACAGAAGCAGTATGCTTCCAAGATGGCAACTTGAGTTGAATAAATGATCCTTTCACAGTTATCACACTATTTGAGGGAACCAATTTTTCCCCCTTCTACCTGATGTAGGTGACAATTCAGCTGTTAACCTTTACTGCTGTTACTAGGTTTTCATTAATTATTTAAAAGTAAAATAGAATAAGATAAAACAAAATCTATTACATCACAGTTGGGCAAGGCAATCAATCAATCAATCAATAGATAAATAAAATATTAAAAAATAGCAATAGAACTCACAAGAATCAGAGACAAACTCATTCTCACACTCAGGAATTCCATAAAACCACACGAAATTTGAATCCGCAATATATTGACAGAGGACTGGGTGGAGACTCCTGCAGGTCCCGTGCTGTGTCAGTCTCTGAGTTCCTATGAGTTGTTCTCATGTTGATTTAAAGGCCCTTGATTTCTTGGTGTCCTCCAACCTCTCTAGCTCTTACCCCTTTTCTGCCTAGTATTCTTTGGGGTTTACTGGGTTCTCGAGAGAGGGATTTGTTTGTGGTAAACCATTGAGGGCTTCGTGTTCCAAGGTCTCTACTCTCTGCATAATATCTGGCTGTGGGTCTTTGTGTTTGTTCCCATCTTCAACAGGAGGAAGCTTCTCGGAGGACGGTTGAACAAGGCACTGATCTGTGACCATAGCAGAGTATCAATAAGAGTACTTTTATCGCTACATGTTTTAGACCAGTATTCTTTGCTTTTACCCTAGGTACCTGACCCATCTCGTCTCAGGTTCTAGGTCACCCAAGCAGTGTCAGGTATGGATTCTCTCTTGGAATGGGCCTTAAATCAAATCACTTACTGGTGATTTGCTCCCACAAGCTTTGCGCCACCATTGCCTTAGTCGTCTTGCAGGCAGGACATCACTGGAGAGAAGTTTGGGGGCCACCTTGGCGTTTACGCTTCCCTTTTGAGAGCATGCAGAGTAAGTTTCTGTAACAAAGATGCTGGGATGTAGGAGGCATTAAGGCTGTATGTAAACACCATCTCGTCGTCGTCTCCATTTCTATTTAGTTGTGCGGGTGTTGTCTTTAATAATGGACCCTGGCTGTCAGTCTGTAGAGAGCAGCTTACTGGCAACAGCCCGGGTTGTTTGGGGATTTCAGTAAGGCCCCATTAGCTAACAACTTAATTAGATGTAATCCAATTCTTTTTCTGAAGGGTTCATTGGGTAACAAGAAATACCCGGCTGGGATTCTTTCTTATTATTTGACAGTTTCATTTAGATTATCTCCACGTATGTCTATAGTTTTGGAAGTTTCTACTTGTACACCCCAAATACCCCCCAGTTTTAGCTGTCACTTCCTATATTCCCTCACACCATTCTCTCCTCTCCTGTGCCCCACTTGGGCCTCCCATTCCACACAGCCTTCATCTATTCATAGCTATCTCTTCTATTTCCCTTTGCTATCCACATCTATGTGTTCTTTTTATTCTCCTACTCTACCTTCTGTGGATCTATGGGTTGTAGCCTGGTTATTATTGCCTTCACAACTAATATCTATATATATGCAAATACGTACCATATATGTCTCTCTGATTCTGGGATATCTCACTCAGGAATGCATTTTCTAGTTCCATCTGTTTGCCTGCAAATATCGTGATGTCATATATTAAATGGCTGAATAATATACTTTCTTTATTCGTTATTCTCATTTTTTGTTTTTTTTTTTGTTGTTGTTTTTTCTGTTTTGTTTTGTTTTGAAAGGGCCAGACATACCTTGAACTTATAAACATTCTGTGGTACCCTTCTGAGTGCTGGTAACACAGAATAGTCCACTACGTCTGGACTAGAAATTGGTTCTTGACTAGGCCTGCTTTTCTGTTTATAATTTACTCAATCGCCTCATGCTGTTTACTTGGCTTCACTTGTGTTTTTCCAAACAAGCATACTGTTCATGAGGGCAAAAAAAACAATTGTAATTTTTTTCTTAATGAATGGGGAAGCATGCCACTATTTGACAATTTCATCTCACCAAGCTGTTCATCTCCAAAGTTATTAGGGTTATTTGTCTCTGAATATATGCTGGATGGATAGCAAAGCCAAAAACAAATCATTGCAAACTATGTGCACATTTTATTAACACTCACAGCTAACACGCATGTACTGCGTGACCAGCCAAAGTATTCCAAAATTAGTTAATAATCAGCTTTCAATATAAAATAGAATATTCACAAGTTGGCTTCTTGAATTTTTAAAACTAACAAATTTATTGAAAAAATAGGAATAGAATGCTTGATATTCCCACTGCCTCCCTTAAGTTTTAAATTTTTACTATTATTATCATTATGAGTGTGTGAGCTGTAAGCGTGTGTGTATGTGTGTACGTGTTGTGTGTGTATGTGTTTGTGTGTGTGTGTGTGTGTGTGTGTGTGTGTGTGTGTTTGTGCTGATACACTCAATGTGTGTGTGGAGGTCAATGGCTATCTTTCAGAGCCAGTCCTCTCTTTCTACCATGACCCTAAGGACCCAGCCCAGGTTGGGAGCACGTGCTCTCCGAGCTCCATCATCTCACTTGCACGGAACTTTGTCTTGGAGCCTTCACTATTGATCTGCTGTCCCCCCAGCTTGTAATTACCCATCCTGTTGGTTTCCTGGAGGACGCTGATAGCCTCTGCTGTGCTTCCTGGCCAGCCTGTTGTTAGTATTAAAGTCTCTATTATTGGCACAATATGTGCTTAGTTTTTGGGAAAATGGTTTTACTTCCCGTTGTTTTGGTGAAAAAATGTGAACACTCACTGTAATTCTGTGACAACTTAGCAGCATCTACGGACACCTGGTTACACTAAAAGAATTCCCTCCCCTCAGAATTTGACCATCAATTCTGAGAAAAAAAAGTCTTTGCTTTGAATTAGATTGCTAGAGGTACAAACAAAAAAGTCACAGAATGAATGGATTAAAGAAAAAGTTTATTTTTCTGAACATCAGAAAGACAAGATGAAAGTGTTGGTGGGGTTCATGTTATTCTGAGGTCCCTTCTCTGAGATAAGTGCTGCATATGGACATTTCTTTCTTCTGTCTCTGTTGTGTTGCCTGTAACTTAATATCTTTTTCTTAGAATGGCATCAGTCAAGTTGGGTCAAAGCACAAATATAAAACCCCACTTAAACCCAATTCTTTTCTTTACAGGCTATATTTCCAAATGCAGCCATATCCCAGAATGCTGGGCATTAATTAAGACTTTACCATATGGGTTGGAGAAGGAATACATAAAGTCATAGTAGCAGATTTTTCTCAAGACAAATCCCCTAAAGGAATTTTTATGGTCATGATATGTTAACCATTTAGACCCATCCCGTCAAGAGTGTTAAGAATGTCATACATAGGTGACTGGCAATATGTGGAATAATAAAAGTTAGAGATAACATTGTCTATAGAAAGTGCCTAACTATGTTACATCAGAGGAGAAATATGTTTTAATGGTTTGATTACATCATGTAATTTATATATGTGGTTTATTGACAGATGGAGTCATTATGCAGGCCAAGAACATGAAGAAAATTAGAGGCAACAGAGAAGAGATACAACACAAACTGTGTAGTTGTACTTTTTCTCTCTATATAGAAGCACATGCATAAAACTATCACTTTATCATTTACTAATTTGAATCAAGATGTGATATAGAAGATAAGTTAACAATCCTGCAACAACAAAGAAACTTAGATTACTAAGATTTTTAGAATCAGCAGATAAGCCATGAAAGTTGTCAAGTCACGAACCTTGGCATTGGCAAACCTAAGATTTTCTATTCTATATTTTGTACAGTAAAATGAAGGAACAGACTGGAGAAGTATGATTAAAATCCCTGTGAGAATCATTTTTGTGGATGCATCCATGCGATGTTGTGAGAATTCTGGAGAACCTAACCACTTGTCTCACACTTAGAAGCCTTGGGGGAAAGAAATATACATGTATGGGTGCAACTTTAAAGGTTTAATTGCTATGCCTTTATTTTTCTTATAGATTGTTGGACAATCCCATCATGAAATCAGTGGACTTGATATCATTCACCCATACAGACACGAAAATAGAAAACTCATGGAGAAGTGACGTTTTTTTATTTTAAAAAAATGTAATTTATACATGTAAGCTGAGTGAAACGAAAGCTTAATATCAATCTCAGAAAATACCATTGAGAGTTAACATTAAATATCTGATATGAAGATTTAATATCTGATTATTAAATTACTAGTATTAGTTACCATTATTAATTATGATCATAATAGAAGTTACTAACTTACTAAATATTAAATCTTAATATCAGATAACATACTAAATTGAGAGCCATTCATGAGCCCTCCACTACATCGCTCTACTGAAAATATTAGCAAGCTTTGGATGTCTTCTTGCTACAGCCCTTGAGCGTTGACAAGTCTGCAGTAACCAAGTATAATGCTCATGGATACTTTCTAAATCCTGTCCTATTGGCAACCTTAATTAGCTCTATAAATATCACTAAATTATCTGTGATAGGAAGCATGATTCCCTTTCAAAGTTGAAAGAAACTTGAGTTTGAGACCATTTGTCAATTCTGACAAGATATTTTTGTGATAGAACTATTCTAACTTTTTTGTGTCTCCTAATTTTTAGTCTGAGGATTTAACTCAGCCTGCCAAAGTTACTTTGAAATAGTCAAATAAATTCATTTGATCCCTCTTTGTGATTGCCGTTGAATTCTTTTCAGATCAAAGGCACATTTCATTAAGTAATTCTCAAGGCACTTCACTCATTCTCTGTCTGAAAGGCTCAGTAATTGGTTGACCTCTTGCAAAACCACATAATTAAAAGCCAAGAACAAAATCATTGGGGAAGAGTGGGTGCCACGTAAAATGATAGCTTGAGTGATCCATAAGGTAGTTGTTATTTTCTTAATGAATATACTGTCTTTGGTCTCATATCTCAACGTGATTTTTCAATTGTGTGAATTCTGCTGAAAAGTGATTGTTAAAAATTTCTACCTGGATGTGACATTTATCACTTGTATTAAATAACCTACTAATCTAAATAGACCTCAGAATTGGCCACTATTGTCTAGTAAATTAATGAAATTAATCAAAATCTAAATTTTTATTTGTTTTCCAAATAAAACAAATATCAAGAAAACATATGCTAGATTTGATTTTTAAAAAAAAAGTTTTGGGTGAATTAATTTTTCAGATACAACAGTGAAAACCAAAAGACAGAGACAAGAGTTATACAGATATATTGAAAAATTAAGTCAGGAGGTTTCTTTGCTCTGTAGCCAAACTCAATTGCAGACCTCTAAGGTTTATTACAAGGATTTGTTGTGGGGTTTTTTAATTTTTTTGTATAAATTTTGTTTGTTTGTTTGTTTTGTTATTTTGTTTTTCTATAGTTAGCTACCAAGTAGAAGATTTTTTTCATCTTTATAGAACTAAACTATAAAGTTCGAAACTAAGTTGTTGTAGAGATGTCCACTTGTAGCTTTTTAGCTTTTTCCAACTCTGTAATAATCTCAGTAATGTTGATCTCCTAAGAAGAAAATACATTATTTAAACTGTGATTCTCACAGAGCTCCTGGGTGAAGGAGGTTCTTAGGTGAATATTAATCCACCTTATTTACATTTTGCAACCTAAGAGAGTACTTCCAATTCCACTGCTTGGGTTCCCAAAACACTGGTAAAGAAAGATCAGCCACACATAGTTGTAGTTCTCAAAGACAGGTAAGTGGTATTGAAAATTCGTGAGTCTTAGATCTGTCTCTGAATCTGTTGCCTGCCCTTGGATCCCCTTTTCCTAGCTGGGCTGTCTTGTCTGGCCTCAGGGGGAGAGAGTGCACTTGATAAGCCATGGGGGGGTCCCCTTCTTTGAGGAGAAGGGGAGAGGGTACTGGGGGAGAACTTTGTAAGAGTGGGACTGGGAGAGAGGAGGGAGGGCTCTGTCATCATGATGGAAAGTGAATAAGTTTTTTTTAAAAAAAGAAAAGACATAATGAAAAAAGAAGACACACTACAGGCTTGCATACAGCTCAGTCTTATGGAGGCATTTGTTTAATTGGGCTTCCCTCCTCTCAGATGATTCTAACCTGTGTCAAGTTGACATAAAATTGACCATTTCTCATTCAAGATTCCCATCTTCTTAGTTCTGACTTTCACTGACCAGCCCACTGTTTCCTTTTTTTCTCCAGTTTTCATTTATGCTTCCCCCATTTTCTTTATTTATTCAACAAGTGATTATTAGAGCTTTCTTAAACATCAGTAGAGAAATGTTTAGTGTTGAAGAATTGGTAGTATGAAAATAATCACTAGGAGGCTGGAATTAAGCTGCCTTCTTTGCTTAAGATTAGCAGAAGTCAACCACATGGTTCTTTGAGGGCATTAACGGTGACTGATGTTTCTTACTGCTGTGATTCCTCTGGTTCTTCAGAGTCTGTTTTTATGACTCAAGCTCTTATCCCCATCCCCTAACTATTTTTAGTAGGCTAACGAGCAAGGATGTCAAGGTTCAGCACTGTCCAAAGTTCTCAGTAAAAAAAACAAAACAAAACAAAACAAAACGCATTCCATATTCTGATCTTAAAGACTTGGGATTAACTCAGCCTGAAGGTTTAAATGCCTTTAAGACATAGAATTGATCTCAGCTGAAGTAGCGACTCTGTACTCTTCATTTTCTGAGACTATAAGGACTCAATTATGTTTCAACTCTCCTTCCACTATGATAGCAGTGACGGAAGACAGTATAATTCTAGTCCTTAAGGATGTAAACCCTGGACCAAACTACTGGGTTCAAGAGGCTGGATGATTATGGACAAGTTACTAATGTCCTGTTTTCTAAGCCTGATTTGTAGGTACAGAATGATCTTTTCTGTGTGCTGTTGGACAACACAAATGTGCTGCTGATGTAACTAGATACTCACTGTACTTTGATTTTGCTTTATCAGTATTTATGTTCATTAAACTTCACTGTTATCATTCTGCCTACATTGATTCTGCCGTAACGGCTGTATACTTTATTTCTTCCCCCCAAATAGAAGGCATCTTATATTTTAAGCCAAGATTTTACATGGTATAGTAACAGGTGAACTCTGTCTTCATCAGTCCAGCCCCGGCAAACTGTGGCCAGAGAGGCAAACACACAGGACTCCTTTTAAAAGGACATTCAGGGCAACAAGGCCTCAATGAATCCTCAGTCTATGACACACCAGTGACTATTGGGTGCTCTTAGGTTGAAAGCACCCACTAGATGCCTACAACTAAGAGGCCACTTTCACAATACTGGAGATATCCATGAAAGGAAAAAACTGTGTCCAAAAACTAAAAAAAAATAATAAATAGTAAATTATACTGAAAGAAACTAAAATGAGAAGCCCACCCCTGTACCACACTCAGAAAAAGTAAGTTATGTTTTCACAGCTGGAAGCTAAAAAGAGCAGCATTATCTATAGTCTATTGAATGGATCCCAGTCATTAATATTTTACTCATGTACATGTTTCATTTTGATGCAATTTTCCTGTTTAACCAGCCAGAATCATTTTCAGGATATTTAACAAGAACGATGAAAATGCTCGGCTGCATCTGTTCATCATTTGACTAACCAATTTTTTTGCATAAATTTAGCCTGAGTTTAAGCCACCATTACTCCTCTCATCTTTGGTGTCACCCTTCCAATCTGCAAGCCAAGGTTTGCTATTACCTGGGTATCTGATCACATACTGTCTTAGCAAGTCAAAAGAAGCCAAGAGATACTGAAAAGATGTTTTATAAAACCGCAGGCACAGACAATACTCCCTGGGACAACTTGTGTTGGTTGCAACGACAAACAGCTTTAATAATGAAAATAGACTCTTGATTTTTACCTACACAGACACAGGTTAATATTCTTCCTCCTTATTAGAATCCTCACAAGCTCTCTGCCTAAACCTTGCCTGTTGTTATAAAAATGAGTTGGCAAACAAAAAAGCTCCATTCATTCTGATTAATATACAATTTCGTGTGTGTGTGTGTGTGTGTGTGTGTGTGTGTGTGTGTGTGTGTGTGTGTGTGTGTACAGGCTGAATTGGTTTCTAAAATATTGGCTGACAATAAAGACAGTAAAATCTAATCCCCTCAGGTACCCACTTGATACTTATCTTTCAGCTGGAGAGTGTAATAAGGTCTTCAGGGTTATTGAAGTTGATAGAGCACCAAGCTCAGATTAATTACATTACAGACTTCAGAAGAAATTATGGAAAGCAACAATATCACTCCTGGCAAGCACACATATTTTTACAATTCCCTAAGGACTCTAAGTATAACATAACAGAGTATCTGATGCAATTGATATGAATGTTTCACCAGACAGTCTCTGAAAGATTAATTATTTGCAGAATAAGAAATATCCATTACACATCAAGACATAAATATTCAGACTGAAATGCCTTGAACAAAGGAAGAATAATTGAATGCAAATAAAGGATACTAAGATATGTGAGTCTCATGTTCTAGAAGATTTTTATTTGTGACATCCGTGAATTTTCAAAAACAGTACACTTGTAGGAAGGTTTATTACTTCTCTAGTTTGAGAAACATTAACTCTTTGATGCTGCAGGGCAGGCAGTGAAAAGGATAGCTGTGATTTTAAAGCAAGCCCACTAGTTCTTCCTAGGAAGAGGGTGGACAGGGTTCTTACAATACCCATCCCAGGCTGCACATGCTTTACAAAAGCTAGTGTTTCTTAGTGATACATGCTACTGTGGTATTACTCTATCTCTCCTTTACACTCTCTGTGGAGTCAGATAGCCAGGTCCTTTTTCTATACTGATTGTAGACACCTGAGCATATAATTTGCAGAGCTTTCAGTTACATGTATTAGAAAAAATACTCATTATAACCTTTAGAAACTTATGGGGAGAGATAGGCCCCTAACTCAGTATGAGAGGGTTTACATACTGTGTGCAAATGTAAAGTCCTGGGTTCTATTCCCAGCATTTCAAAACAAATTTTAAAAAAAATGGGGGAAGACCCTTGGCAAAAACATTTCTTATAATTAGAACAGAAGGGCAAGCATCTGACCTTCACAAGTCAAAAGCTTTCTGACTGAACCAGAATAAAAGTTGGAAAGAGGGGTATGAAGGCAGAAAATGGGGGTACACTTACATTTCTCCTCTTTCATACAGGAAGAAATCTGTAAGTTTTGTGTTAACCCCACAGGAAACCCTACAAGAGGCAGAGCAGGAAGATGTGTAGCAGAAGGAACCTTCAGCTCAGTTGTTCAGCCAGCACAGGGCAGAAGTTCATAAGGGTGGAGTCAGGGATTCATAGAAAACAAATCACACCACCGATCAAAGAGAATGATGTACTGTTCACGAGGTACAAAGGAATTACTAATATGTCCAGGAAGTATATCAAGGACAGACAATGGCCCAAAACTAAGGGAGAGCCCTGGAGAAGAAACTGGTAAGAAAATAACAAAACAAGGAGATTTTGGAATAAAATATGTGAAGTCAAGACGATCTCATCCTGCATCCCACTCATTCCTCTCTGCTGGGACCAACAGTACCCTGAGGCCTGGATTAGTGAGAGATAAAAGCTCAAATAGAATTCAAGATTAATGATTTCATTTAGATTGGATGGGAAATGTCCCTATTTGAAACTGACCCCCAAAGACAGTGCATTCTGAATTGCCATCAAAGGGCAGAAAACAGACCTCAAGAGGGCACGGTAAAGGCAGTAGAAAAGCAAAAATGCAAAGCTGTTTCTATAATCCAGAAATGATCAAAGTCGTTTCCATATGCAGAAGAGAGACCTTTGAACTTACTGTTACAGAATATTTGCTGTGATTTTGCAAAGAAGCTGATCTGTGTATGTGATATTTATTGTAGTTTTAGGGTGTGATTCATTATAGTACATTATTCAGCACAGGGATGGCTGTTCCTAGCTCAGATGCTGGCAGCCGGGAACAATGGCAGCTGCCAGACTCAAACCAAGGGAAAAATAAAAACAGTATAAAAAGCATCTCTAAGCTCAGTCACGATCCATCATTTTACATTGGAAGAAACATTCCCTGCCTTTTACTTACCTCCATCCCAAGGATTTGTAGACAACTAGTTTTTGAAGCTCAAGAAGAAAGACGACCAAAGTGCAGATGGGATGCTTCAGTCCGTCTTAAAAGGGAGAACAAAACTATTCATAGGAGAAGATATGGAGACAAAGTTTGGAGCAAAGACTGAAGGAAAGGCCATCCAGAGCCTGCCCCACCTGGGATCCAGCCCATACACAGCCACCAAACCCAGACAATATTGTTGATGCCAAGAAGTGCATGCTGTCTGATATAGCTGTCTCCTGACAGACTCTGCCACAGCATGACAAATAGAGAGGCAAATGCTAGCAGCCAACCATTGAACTGAGAATGGGGTCCCCATTGGAGGAGTTAGAGAAGGATTGAAGGAGCTGATGGGACTTGCAACCCCATAAGAATAACAATCCCAACCAATCAGAGTTTACTGAGACTAAACCACTATCTAAAGAGTAAACATGGACAGACCCATGGCTACAGCTACATATGTAGCAGACGATGGCCTTGTTGGGCATCAATGGTAGGAAAAGCCCTTGTGTTGGGAGCGATGCCCTTGAAGCCCTCTATTATTAATGTTATTATTATAGTTAGAACTAAGTATGACTGGGTTCTTGGAAAATCCCCAGCCAGCTGCAGAAGACTAATACAAATCTGGTGGTCAAGAAAAATAATAATATGATAAAGACATCTGACTAATAGATATGACAAACCTGTAACCTTTCTGACATCCTGTCAACATCAGCTTACTCCCTGACCACACGAATATTGTGTCCTTGGCCTGCATAAATGTTTCTTACTTTCCCCCTCCCTCTGTTACCCATGTTATGGTATAAATTCAGCCTTGGGGAAAAATAAAGTTGTTGCCTTGATCAGACTCTTGTCTTTGTGTCCTTCTTCGCGTCCCTTGTCCCCCATTCTCTTCCAGGTACCCCAACACCCTTCACTTACAAATCAGAGTTTACTGAGACTAAACCACTACCTAAATAGTACACATGGACAGACCCATGGCTACAATTACATATGTAGCAGAGGATGGCCTTGTTGGGTATCAATGGGAGAAGAAGTCCTTGGTCCTGCCAAGTGTAGGGGAATGTCAGGGTGGGGAGGCAGAAAGAGGTGGGTGGTTGGAGAGGGGGAGAATAAAAAAAGAAGTCTAAATTCAGGCAGGTGAGATGGCTCAGAGGGTAAAGGCACTGACCCCAGGCCTGATGCTGGATTCCGCAGGACCCACAAGGTGGAGTGGGATGAATGTCTCTTACAAGGTATCCTCCGATCTTCATATGTATGCTGTAGGCATGCTTACCCATGCAAGCCAAATGAAAAGACGGAATTGGAATAAAAATGTTTTAAGTGTCTGATTTCCTAGGTTAACATTGCCTGGTAATCTCAACGCTAGAAATTGTCAAAATGCCTTTGTATGGACTTGAGAATTTTGAACAACAGCCAACACATAACTGTGTCAGAATCTTCCTGCCAGTGGTGGTAGAGAAGGTAGTCTTGTGACCCAGTGCATCTTATATCCAGGCATAGGACAGGCATGGTAAATCTTAAATGGTGTCCACTCAGAGTGAGTTTTAAGACGTTGCTGTTTTTGAATATCTTCAGATTTTTAGAAGACTCGGTTAACTAAAATGCTTCCTACATGAAGCACATAGGAAAGGTTTTGTGCGGTGAATTGTCATACCTAAGTACCACTCCAGGATTCCTGACATCAGATTTTCAGCAGAAAATGTAGGCATACTCGGCTGCCATACCTCCTTTGGGATCCTTGATTTCACCCCTTGCACTGGCTGGTTTTGTGTGTCACCTTGACACAAGCTAGAGTTATCACAGAGAAAGGAGCCTCAGTGGAGGAAATGCCTCCATAAGACCCAGCTGTAAGGCATTTTCTCAACTAGTGATCAAGGGTAATTGTGGGCGGCGCCATCCCTGGGCTGGTAGTCTTGGGTTCTATAAGAGAGCAAGCTGAGCAAGCCAGGGAAAGCAAGCCAGTAAGTAACATCCCTCCATGGCCTCTGCATCAGCTCCTGCTCCCTGACCTGCTTGAGTTCCAGTCCTGACTTCCTTTGGTGATGAACAGCAATGTGGAAGTGTAAGCTGAATAAACCCTTTCCTCCCCAACTTGCTTCTTGGTCATGATGTTTGTGCAGAAACAGAAACCCTGACTAAGACACCCTGGAATTTTAAGTTAAGAAATAAAGACAGTTCATAAGTATTCACCAACACGGAACACAGCACAACATGAATTCAAAAGGCAAAGCAATTGCCCATGTTGTCCTGAGGGCAGGATAATGTCAGGAGAAACAATCTACACATTTGGCTCCCAGCATGTGTCTGTGAAGGGAGGACAAGATGAGGAAAATGCCTGGATTTATTTATGAGATGGTTTAAAGGACACATTACACAGAAGATAAACTTGAGAAATTGTGTGGCCATGTTTCCCCACGCACAATCAAAAGTTCTGTGCCACTGACGTGTCCCATAAAATCAAGAGACACCATATAGATTCTACAAAATAGCGAAATTAAGGCTGTCTACTTGGGCAGTGTCCAAATAATTTATTGCATTGTTTAAACTCTAAAATCCCAGATACCCAGGGGAAATGACTAATTGGGAAGAAATATACAAGGAAACAATGAGAGAAAATCAGAAAGAAAAATAATGTGAACAAGAAGGGTTATTGCTTTGCTCAGTTTATCTCCTTGTTTCTCACAGTGCTCAGGAACATAGTGAATGTTAGGGATCTACAAAGTCTAATCTTTGAAAAGATGACCTCAACTTCATAATTGAAACTTGGTTGACTCAAAAGAGTAGCCAGAATGATACTTGATAAATGTGTGTATTTTGAGGCTAAGTCTTTAAGATTCTGTTACAAGAAAGGTGCTCATAGCACAAATGGTTCATCACTGAAAAGTCATCTCTTGCTTATCACGCATGCTTAGCATGGGATGATGATAACATTATGTCCAATCAGCCTTTTAGGTATCAGATTAATGGGAATTCCAACATCTTGCAGCATCAGCCCCATGGAACTGGAAGAGGACTTTGGAAAACAATAGCTATGGAAATTAAAACGTGGATTGTAACTTTTGCTAAAACCCCTTTGTTTAGAACAAACCATGTGGGTCTATCAGAAAACCAAATGGCTTGGAAATGTGGAAGGTTGCATTATTATTAGTGATTGGTAATTATCTTGGGAATATAAGACTTTATAAATGCTACTGAATATTTGACTAAGGAAGATTTTTGATCACAGTGAAAAGAAGAACATGAATGGAAAGCAAATGGCATAGAGATTAAAACATTTTTAAAAGCAACCTGTGTTTATATTGGTAAGGGTAAAAACGATATATATAGTAAGTTAAAATGAAGATTGTAAATATATTTGAATGCAACCCTTACTGAATAGTTTGAACTTTGGACACCAAATCTTCACTAATTTTTTTTTTTTAAGTTTTGTGAAAATGAGTATGGTGTTGGAAAAGGGGAAGTACTTTTGTTTCTCCAAGAAACAATATTGAAAAAGTAAAATGGCTGCAAACTGGGAGGAAGGTTTGAGATGGAGAAGAAACGTATGCATCCGGGTAAATACAATAATACTGCAGCCAGTTGACTTTCACAATGTCTCCGCAACTGTTCCTGGGAGTTCACATATACAGCTTCATTAAATCTTCCCCAAAAGCATAGGAGATCTACTCCAGTTTCTCCCAATTTAGAGATGAGGAAACTGCCTTATTAACCGAGTAATTGATGAGTTTGTCAACTGATAATATCTGTGGTCTGCTGTTTTCAGTAGCAATGCATTGCCAGGTTGCAAATAACTGACGTATGACTGAGCTTGCACGGCATGTGACACTTTCTTGGAGTCATTGTTGATTTCATAGAGTAAAGGAAACAGTCTGGCAGCCTCCGTCTCTTCAGTGTCCAGCAGTTTATCTGAGCCACAGGTGTTGTGACTGCTGAGAAAAGCTCAAGTTTTGATTGAAGCTTCAGAGGACTACAGATAATTCTTGAAATGTGAGTTTCAGGAATAAAATAATCCGAAAGCTCGTTTGGGATTTGTAAATGTCCCATCCTTTCAAACCTTTTTTTTCCACCAAAATACTCAGTAGTTGGATGAAAAATTTTCGACGATGAAAGGTCTCTTAAAGTTAGCTGTGAGGTTACAGGTAATGCTCTCTGTATATCTTAAATCTGATTGCTCTTTGTAGACATTTCAATGTTCTTTGTCACTTTCCAAATTAGAAAAATGCATTTTCAGTTTCATGTATGGGATTCCTTATGCTGTTTCATTACGTGGCTGTCTTGTGTAATGATTTAATGATGATCAAATGAGTGTCATATGTATCACCTCAAGCATGTATGACTTTCATTCTGATGAAAACATTCAACATCCTTGCTTTTAACTCTACAAAACATATATATGCCTTGCTATCTACAATCACCCTTCTATCTAATAGAACAGCAGAACACTCCTCTTGGCTAATTTTAACTTTCTACACAATGACATGTCTTACAATCAAAAACAACAACAACAACAACAACAACAACAACAAAAAAAAAAAAAAAACCTGAATCAGAAGATCAGAAGGTGACATTATTTTTTACATATATCTAATTATCTTAACTAGGTTAAATTTGTTATTTTCAACAATATCATAAAAATTTGATGAAACAAGAAATTGGTCTATTTAGAAGATTATTTTCTTAATTAGCAATACAAGGTTTTAAGTAGTTTCTGGTTACCAATTTACTAGCATTGTTGATAATAAGAGATAAGTATATTTCTCATTGAGCTGAAGGGCAACAGCATTTTCCCTTTGTAATATTGCTAATTTTAATTAGGTCATATTTTAAAAAAAACTTGTGAGCTAAATAAAAAACTAGATACCAAGAAGTTACAGGCCATCAGACTATTTTTTGCCCTACAAAATCAGTACACCTAGAAAAAAAAATGTGTCATCTGGTTGTGCAAACTCACTGTTTTGAAAGCTGGCACAAGCTTTGCATGAAGCAATGACAACTGTAGCCAATCAAACAGCCTGAGGAATCATTGACCACTTCCTAATGTTGAATGTCTCAGATTGTCCCATGCTCTCAGTTCTAGGATGTATACTGTTACTTTGGAAAAGAGACCAGAGACATTGAAGCTTCTTTTAAAATGTTACACTGCTTGAGTAAAGTGTGGTCAGTACCTTCAGCACAAGCCCTTCCGTTCACCACTAAGGTTGAGTCAGGAACAAAAGAAAAAAGTATATATAAAGACATACAGCCACTGCCCCAAAGAGAGCGCTCCTTCCTGCTTTTTGAAGTATCAACACTGTTCTTGAACACTGTTCTTGTATCTGTCAAGTGTATATGGAAAGACTGTTATACGGACACATCTTTTCCTAAGGGAGGAATTATATGGTTAGAGACAAAGTTTCTAAAACAGGCTTAGTTGAACTGATGTCTTTTCATCGCAACTCTTGAAACATATTTATTGGTTAAATCTGCTCTTTTTTCAAACATTAAGGTTAAGAAAATATCCATATTTTATTGAATATAATTGAGGAGGCAAAAGGAAGAAGCTGGAAGAAGTGTGTGCACGCGCACATGTGTGTGCATGTGTGTGCACACTCTACATGTATGTGTTGTATAGTTTATGAGGGTAAGAAATAATGTCAGATTTATCTGATAAATATATGAAGTATTTTAATATGTCTTAATTTTAAAGATATAATCAAAATACAAAATATCATCCTTTGTAAAGGTACAATTTAATGATGTTGGCAAATGTGTGTAGTCTCTAAACACAAATATGAGACATATTTTTACGTCTAGTACAGTAAAAGCTTTTTCAAGTATCTTATCTTCCCAGAAAATGCCACAACAAAGGACTTATTCTTTTGTTGGTAAATACTGTTCCATTGCATATTTTACATATTGCATTTATCTATTCACTTATATGATTTGATAGTTCGAAGTGGGAGTAATCATGAGCAAAATGGCTGTGACTTACTGTATTTGCGTCCATTTGTTTTCAAGATTCATGGGTCCATAAATATATTGAAGGAGAAATTCCAGCTCTTCAGTACATGTCTGCCTTTATTAGACACTGCTCCCTTCTTTTCTAAAGCATCTTCACCATTTTGCATCCACAGTAACAGCACTTGAGGCTACTAGCTGCTCCCTATTTTCTTTGGTACTCCGTGTTGCTAGGCTTCTGTTTGGGTATTTGTTCTGTTGTGTTGTGTGCTTGCAGTTTTAGCTCAGTGCCCTTTCATTAGCATTTCCATGGAAACGAATGGACTTGGAGTTTCTTTCTATCATTTACTGACAATATAATATGTTTGCCCAGTGTTATCTGAGGTGCTTTTTGCTGCACTGTTGTTAGAGTTATGATAAATCCCATATGAGGAGACCTCATTTACAAATATTTTTCCTATGCTTCACTGAAACCTTTATCAAAAGAAGAGAGAAATAAAAAAAAAATAGGAGCTCAATATCCCAGGCTTGTTATAAACCTGCAATAAGTAATAAAGTGTAATATTGATATATGTATCCAGAGAGACATATTTTAGAATAAAGCAGATCATTTTCTTCTAAATAGATCATAAAAAAAATCATAGACTGAAAAATACCCTGCGACATATATAGTCAGATGATAAAATATAATGAGTGAGATTTTGTTTAAAAGAAAATGAAAAGAAAAGAATAGAAACAGACTCTGCTTAACCTGTTTGCTCCAGGGATCCTGCGTCTCTCTGTCTGTCCTCCTAGGTCCTTCTTGCTCTCTATGGTTGTTTTTCTTTTTTTTCTTAATAATCCTAAATTTACTTCCTGTCCTTTGGTTGCCTGCTGCACCTCTTGACCCACAATTGAGTTCATATAATCCTGTTTACACTATTCAAGCAGAAAGCTCTTGGATTAAAAGTGTGCACTAAGGGTAGGCCACAACTAAAAACAGGGTGTTCGGTTTGTTGTTTGTTTGTTTTGTTTTCAGTAAATTAACAGTCTTGGGGTTCACAGTTGATCAAATATCTTGCAACATTAATCTGTGAGCTTTGTATTTAAGTAGGAGGCTCTGCCTCAGTATATCAGTCCAAGAGAAATCAAGAAATATCACTGTGTCAGTTTGTGGGCTCCAAACTCACATGCATATGCACATGCTCTTCACTTCCTGACAGGTTTCACACACATTTGAAGACACAAATACACATTCACATGCACTCACCAAAATAACACATAATAATAAAGCAGTTTGGAGAAGAAAAGGAGAACATATCATTGTGAATTTTACATAAGCACAAACTTTTATTAAGGAAAACAAAATACCAAAATACATTGTGATGATGTTTTCTGGTTTTGGCTTTGGTTTTTGTTTGTTTTGTGACAAGGTCTCTCTCTCTCTCTCTCTCTCTCTCTCTCTCTGTGTGTGTGTGTGTGTGTGTGTGTGTGTGTGTGTGTGTGTGTGTGTGTGTGTGTGTGTGTGCTTTTGGCTGTCCTGTAGCTCACTGTTTAGATCAGGCTATCCTCTTACCTTTTCAAAAAAAAAAAAGAAAAGAAAAGAATAGAAACAGACTCTGCTCAACCTATTTGCTCCAGGGATCCTGTACGTCTCTCTAACTGTCCTCCTAGGTCCTTCTTGCTCTCTATGGTTGACAGAGATCCTCTTACCTTTGCCTCCCAAGTGCTGAGATTATACGTGACACCAGGATGGTGGTTTTTCTCATTTTTATTCTTACAGAATATCATACAATGTACAGTGATCACATTTAGGCCATCCATCCATGCCTCCCGTATACACATACCTTTTCTGTCCACTTTTAAATCCATCAAATACAGTGTGTACTGTCCATACATTATTGGATGTGTGTTCTTTACTGGAGGGGAATTAAGCCACCAGGGGACATACCCTAAAATACCCTAAAGAAAAATGACTGTCCTCCCCGTAGCTGTCAACTGCCATTTGCTCCTAAACTGGAGATGGTGCTTCTTGCCTACCTCACCTATCCATCTGCCATTTTGTCTTGGCTAAGCCTGCACAAATCATGTGCATTCTGTCTCAATTGCAGTGAGTTGTATGTGCAGCTGTCCTATTTCCAGACACACCATTTTCCTACATGGGTAGATATGGTCTAAATGCATTATTTATAGTTTATGAAATAACCAAGAATTTGAAAAAGATGTGCTCTGCACAACCTCACACTAAATGTACTCAATGACAGTTTGTAATGGCTATGACCATTGTTGTAAAGAAAGGGACCCTGTTACATTGAAGAGATTTGGGCTTGACTATTAGAGTCCTGGGGCTTAAATATTACAGATTCTACAGTGAAGACCAGAGTGGTTGTCCTTTGCTTCTACTTTTTCTCTGCTGAGATATGTCAGGAAGCATCTAAACATAAAGGAAAGAGAGATGCTTACTGTTGACAATGTTGATCGTGTCACTTACTGTCTCTATTGTACGTGACTATGTATTAGTGAAAAAAAAAGACATGATTTCTACTCTGAAGACTTTTCCATAGTATTTCAACACAAAATATGTGAAAATTATAAATTTTATAATTGTAATGCATGTCTTTTTAAATTAGTGTTAAACTTTTTGTGCAAAGTATTAAAAAACTTAAAACTGTTCAGATTTCAAGTCAATCAAATGTCTCTGTATTTCAGTATTTCATAAGAAAATTATCTCAAATTTTATCCCTTTACTGTTAAACTTCCATATTTGTCACACTGTGTCTTATGCCTTATTCTACAGGTGATATGTAATGTGATGTTGAATTTCTACAAATTTCTGATTCCAAAGAGTCTTTTAAGATTAGACTCTTTGCTAAAATAAATGAACAAAAATTATTAGACAAGTAGATATTCTCATCTTCTTTCTCGCTCTCTTTATGTTCACAATGGTCAGAGATGTTGCTGTAAAATTATAAAAAAAATGGTCTGTCTTTTACTCCCTCTAGATATCAGGTAGATATCTTGCCAGAAACATACATCTCAACTCCGGGGCAGCCCAGTGTCTCTGACATCACACACTCTCCAAAACTTAATTCTCCACAAGAAAGAACACACAACACAATAACCTCTGATCCAATTGATAAGATATAATTGCCCACCTAAATATACAAAGCCCTGTACACATCCATCCCTTAAGAACATTCACAACAACCTGTAAATACACAGAGTGGGATCTTAACATCTGCCTCCACATTCTCTTCGCAGCAGCTTATCTGCAGTCTCCTCCAGTCTCCTCTCCTTTCTGTTCCTGCCATCCTTCCTTCTCATCCAATGACAGACCTCATTCTATGACCTTATCTCACACACAGAGGTTAAGGTAAATTGTTAAAAACAAAGGCCTACAGAATACAGCAAATACATAGGCGAATGCCAGCAGCAAATCACTGAACTGAGAATAGGACCCCCGCTGAATGAATCAGAGAAAGAACTGGAAGAGCTTGAAGGGGCTCGAGACCCCGTATGAACAACAATTGCAACCAACCAGAGCTTCCAGGGACTAAACCACTGCCCAAAGACTATACATGGACTGACCCTGGGCTCCAACTGCATAGGTAGCAATGAATAGCCTAGTAAGGGCACCAGTGGAAGGGGAAGCCCTTGGTCCTGCCAAAGCTGGACTCCCAGTGAATGTGATTGTTGGGGGGAGGGCGGCAATGGGGGGAGGATGGGGAGGGGAACACCCATACAGAAGGGTAGGGGGAGGGGTTGGGGGATGTTGGCCTGGAAACAGGGAAAGGGAATAACAATCGAAATGTAAATAAGAAATACCCAAGTTAATAAAGATGGAGAAAAAAAAATTCCCTCCTGCAATTGCATCTAATGCTACTGGAAATGCTAAGATCTAAGGTACTGCTAGCTTTATTTAAGCCCTTGGTTTTCAGGTCTCCTTCATTCTACAAAGACAAAAGGCATTTCTAGTTAACTCAATTGCATTCAAGCCTTGTCCTGGGATTTGAGAACAGTGTCTCAGTGCTTTGTATTCTTAGTATTTTAAGACCTACAAAGGTGGCTTCAATGAGCATTGCCCCAAAGGCTTATATATTTGACTCCTTTGTTTCCTAATTAGTGGAACTGTTTGGGAGTGATTAGGAGGTTGGGCCTCGTTGGAATAGCAGACTTTGAGGTTTCTACATACTGGGGCCATTCCCAATGTGCTCCCTGATTCCTGTTTGTGAGTCTGGAAGTGAATTCACAGCTTCAGTACCATGCCTGCTTCCATTCTCCTCCCCCCCCCTCCCCTCCCCTCCTCCATAGACTCCTATCCCTCTGGAGCTGCAAGCCCCACATAAACCCTTCCTTCCATAAGTTGCCTTGGGCCCCGTGTTCTTTTCACAGCAGCTAATACACCTACGCTGAGGGTAAAGAGAAATGTCATAATCTCAAGTCTGCCACACCGACGATTTGTATTAGTAACCCAATCCATGTAACTGTTGTGATTCCTATTAGTCATTACTGCATGCAGGCATCACTTCCTTTTCCAGTACTGTATCTGGAAATATACTCCTATGTCAACAAATTTAATATCACCACTGCAACTCCTATGACTGCAGCACATTGTAAACATAGGAACTATGATAGAGTTTGTGGAAACACTTCATGGTATTTTGAGAGGGCATAGGGTTCCTAGAAAAGGACATGGTCCTCCATCGGGATGAGGTCTGAAGCTGTAACCGAGAGGCCAGATGGGCCAACTCTATCCTGTCCTCACATCCCAATTCCAGCTGGAGGCAAAGCAGCTGGGAAATACAGATTGCAGGGGGAAAAAAATCTACTGAAACAGTAGCATAAGACAGGAGGTGTTGTCTCAGGAATAAAAGTCTTCACTAACTAATAAAATTGTCTTTGGTTTTCTGTGGATCTAGTGAACTAACATTTGTTGAATAATTCAGACCTTCACTTTTATCAGCTCTTGCTTTGCCCATCTCATGTGTACTTATTTAAACTGGGAAACGATCTCACTCATGTGTCCAGCATATGCATACTGAATTCCAGGTAATATATTTAGCATTTGGGAAATGAATTGCCCAAGTCTGCATCTACCTGTCTACTGATTGTATACGCAGAAAGGTGTTTTCTTCTACTATGAAAATGGATGGCAAAGGGGAGTCGGGTGACAAAGGAGAAACATGTAATCTAGTGACATTAATCCTATACTGTGTTCTTATGCTGATCCTTAAGACTAACTTTTCAAAATAGTACTCTTTTCAATACTATATACTAAGAGCCATTGATGAGCAAATTTGGAAAGAAAATTTGTGTGGACTTTAATTTTTGACCGTATGTTTTATTTGGTAAAGATTTTCATAGTTAATGCTTGAAAACTCAGGGCATAGTGATTTTAAGTCACTATTTCAGTTATTCAATAGTAAATACCAGTGCCAGAATTTAAAAAATCATAAGAAATAAAAGTTTACAATGAAAATAACTGAACAAAGTTTTAAAACTATGTTTCCTGAAATTAATTTTCTTTAAAAAGCACTTTTACAAATAAATAAAATGCTTATAATATATGGTATGGATGAGATCATTAGGTCCTTATTAGTTACCTAAATTATCTCTTGGATCTATAGAGCATTTTTGAGTGCATATTTGAACACTGTCTAAAAGTTGTTCCTGCTGACTAGATCAATGTGGATTCACATGAATTCCATCTGTGCTCCCCATGAAGCTGGAGAAAAGCTAACATCATCAGTTATTCTGGAAAATTATTAAACTTTCTAAGTCTGTCAAAGCATCTCTCTATGCATATCCTACATTAATCTGATTTTCAAGTTCATGTATTTTATAAAATTTGAAGTTTAAAACTTAAAAGTATCCAATTTGTACTTTAGATATATATTTTATATATTCATATATATTACATTACAATAAGTATTTTGGAATTGCGCAGTGCTAACTAAATCAACTTAAAATTCCTACTCATGGAACAGCTCACTCTGAGAAGTTATTAAATAATATCTGACAATATTACATTTAAGCTCTTAGTCTTACTCCTGTTTTCAAAGGAAATAAGGTTCACTGACTGAATGTGACATTTAAGATCCATGATTTGAATGTAGACTGCTCAAATTTGCTTTAGCAAATTTTCTGCTGTGCAGAAACACTATCAGCCACCAGATTCTCATATATTTTTGACACTGTCTTATCAAAGCTATCAATTTTGTTAATGCCTATCTATTAAAAACCCTAGCCATTTTAAAAACAGAAGCAGAACAATGGAGGCTTGTTCCTCATTCCTTGTTTAGCTTTCTTCTTTATACAGTCAGGGACTGCCTATCTAGGGATGGCACCACTCATATTGGGCTGAGCCTTCTCATATAAATAAGTGATTAGGAAAATACCTCAGGGATTTGTCTACATGCTAATACGATGGAGATATTTTTTTAACTGAGGTCCCCTCATTTATGTAAAGTTGGCATAAAAGCCAACCAGCACAGTAGTAGTTTAAAATATCATCTTATCGTGTAGTCCCAGCTGAACTCAAATACCATCTTCCTTCCGTGTTCCCAGAGCAATGGATGATAAATGTATATGTTACATTGTTTATATAATAATGATTATTTTGAATCATAATGTTTCCTTTGTTGATATTAATGTTGAAATATAGGAGCATATGTTCTCATTTCTGGTAATGGTACAACCATGGTCCAGGTTCTGAAGCATCCTATTAAAAGGCCTTATCTCCAGTGAGAGTGATGTGCAGATTATTATGGTGAGGAAACAAAGTTGTAAAGAGTGACTATGGGTAAAACTGGGGAGAATTTTCACCTCTCAAATACTGGAAATCAATGATCATATCCCAGTCAGTTATATAATTCAAAATATCATCCCTGTATGTTCTGGCTTTGTTCGTATCAGTATCCCCTTTTCTTTATAGACTTTTCATTTAGATTAATGAAGCTTTTTATTTCCTTTCTTTCCTTTTGTAAAGCCAACACCTATACTTGTCTGGTCCATGGAAGAATGAGTGAAAGACAGACTATTACCATTTTGAATAAATTCTATCGTTTAAAGTGTTTAATATATAGGTTGCTGGTTATTGCCTTTGATTCAGTGAAAGTCACAATCTCACATTTTTGTGGGCATCATATAAACAAATGGGCTTCACTCTACCCAGAGCTGAGTGTTTCATTACCTATTCATTTAGTTAAATTTGAGAGAATGACAGAATTGTCCTCATTAAATCACCCCTTTCAAGATGGACATCACATTTAGGCAAATGTGCACTAGAAAATGCTGTGCTGTTAATGTTTTCTTTGGAGAATGAGTAATTATGTGTCACTATTTTGGTCAGAAAGATAATTTTGCTTTCCAATTCCAGGTAGAAGACCAAGATACTGATTCTTATCAGTTTAATAAACGCTACAGAAAGAAACGTACCTTGCATTTTCAAAGAAGGATGTTTTCTGTCTTCAAATGAGACTTAAAGGTTTTCTATGAAGTTAAGCTTAAATGCTCAGTTACGTGCAAGCTAATCAGGTAGCTGACTTTAATTTTTTTCACCTTATATTTTTCTCAAGCATTTTCGCATATCCTTTCACTGTGATTTCCCAGAAGGCTTCAAAAGACTGAAAACAGAACAGTATATATTATCGGCCAGCTTACGTCTCTAGAACTAAAGTGCTCTCAAATAGATTCCCAAATACAGAAAGTTGTTGGGGAGGGGAATGAGTGCAGGGATGGGTCTTTGCCTTTATGTCTTTAAAATTTTTATAATTAATGTTTTAGTTAGCACATAAAGTAGTAAACTTCACCATGACACGTTCATTCATTTATGTCATTGTTTTGGACTCAACTGATACTTACACAAAAGTAATGTTTTTAAATTACAAATCTGAACAAAATAGGAAGATGGATTTTCTAGGCATGGTGCATGTCCAACTGGGAAAGAGAAAGCAAGAGGTTTGATATAACTTCAAAGACAGCCTGATCTACATAGCAATTTCAAAGCCAAACCTGGGCTACCTGATTCCTGTTTCATAAATAGTCAAAACAAAACAAAAACTTTTTTTTAAAAAAAGAGAGTTTTAAAGGAAATAAAAAAATCATTTTCCTCAAAAGTCAAATGAAATTTTAACCATCTTAAGTAAACAGTAGACAAGCCAAATCTATGAGATGAGATAATAAATTTTTATAAATTTGTATCATTTGACATTTGAATTTTTAAAAAAAAACTTCTTATTAAAAACATTGAGAGTGAAACAAAGTATCAGTGGATCCAGTAAACAATAAGCTATCGCCTGATACCCAGGGAGGTGATGATCAGCTTACACATGCTGAAGAAGCTTGGGATGGTCTAGTGGGTCGCTGTGAGGCTCTTCCCTTTTGTCATTTCTGACAAAGAATAAATTGGACAGACAGTACCATCAATATCACTACTAAAAACTTCCCCTATCAGCTACCGCTCTTGTTTCTCCCACTGCCACAGCAGTTTACCTTGTATGCTTCATTACCTTATTTGGAAGATGACACATGCTGTTTAACCTTTGGAGAAAGGGACCGTGTCATTCTCAATTCTTGGATAGCTAGAAGGGGAAATGCTTGGCATGTGATAAATAAACTTGGAACTTGAGTAGGATGATGACCAGGTTAGAATAAAGATGGATATTTGGCTGGAAGAGGAATCTCAATCCACTGAAAACAGATCTCTTTTCTGATAGGTTGTTTCTCTGCTGCTGGTGAAATGAGCCAATTCAAACCAGATTAGACTGTATTAACGGCAGGTTTATTGGGAAGCTGCTCTCAGGTGGGCAAGGTTACTGCCCCAAAGACCAAGGCCAGGGAAAGGAGGGAGAGGGAAAGAGAGGGGAAGAGGGAGAGGAGGGAGGGAGGGGGAGGGGCAGGGGAGGGGAAGAAGGGCTCAGAAAGAGATTAGGAGAAGACAGCTAGGATTGCGTAGCAAAGAGCCTGGGGGCAGCAAGGGGGTGGACTGTGGGGGACAGGGGTGCGGGGCAGATCAGCTCATGGGCTGGAAAGTTCAGGGTTGGGTACAGGGTTTGCCTCATAGGGACTGAGGGATGCAGAGGGAACCTGAAGGACAGATCTGCTTTGCTGTTTAAATTATGCACCTCAGTCTCTTCTCTGGGGTCTGAAACCAAACATTTTCTTAACTCAGTTCAGATCTTAAGGCACCCTTTAAAAATGTGGACCAAAAGAAGGAAACTGAACTAGAAAATGTCATCCTGAGTGAGGTAACCCAATCACAAAAGAACACACATGGTATGCACTCACTGATAAGTGGATATTAGCTCAATAGCTCTGAATACCCAAGATACAATTTACAGACCACATGAAGCTCAAGAAGTAGAAAGAAAGTGTGGATGCTTCAGTCCTTCTTAGAAGGGGAAAACAAAATACTCATAGGAGGAAATACAAAGTGTGGAGCAGAGATTGAAGGAAAGGCTATCCAGAGACTGCCACATATGGGGATCCATCTCACATGCAGTCACCAAACCCAGTCACTATTGCTGTTGCCAAGAGATACATGCTGACAGGAGCCTGCTATAGCTGTCTCCTAAGAGGCTCTGCCAGAGCATGACAAATACAGAGGCAAAGCTTACAGTCAATGGTTGGTCTGAGAACAGAGTCCTGCGAGTGGAGGAGTTAGAGAAAGGACTGAGGTAACTGAGGGGGTTTGCAACCCCATAGGAAGAACAACAATATCAACCAACCAGACTCCCCAGAGCTCCCAGGGACTAAACCACCAACCAAAGAGTACCCATGGAGGGACCCATGGCTCCAGCTGCATATGTAGCAGAGGATGGGCCTTGTCAGGGATCAATGGGAGGAAAGGCCTTTGGTCCTGTGAAGGCTTGATGCCCTAGTGTAGAGGAATGCTAGGGCAGGGAAGTGGGAGGGAGTGGGTGGGTGGATGGGCCAGTGAGTGGGTGGGGAAGCACCCTCATGGAGGCAGGGGGTGGGGGAGAAGGGATGGAGAATTTCTGGAGGGGAAACCAGGAAAAGGAATAACATTTGAAATGTAAATAAAGAAAAGATCCAATAAAAGAAAAGAAATAAGAAAAGAAAAAAATATATACGGCTCCAGAAAGGAGAGAGCAACCTCTCTTACTCAAGCTCTGATTGACTCTAAGTAGATTACTCTAATGTGAAAAGGCACAAATCAAACCTTGACTTTGGGGGTTGCCATTTTAACTTTGTTCTTGCTCCATAGTCTTATGCAAAGTTTTATTAGATTTTTTTTTTATGTATTTACACTTCAAATGTTATCTCCTTTCCCGGTTCACCACTCTTCCATCCCCCTTCCCCTGCTTCTATGACATTGCTTTTGCTCAAATATTATTTGAGCCAAAAACAGTGATGTAACGATTGACAATGGGAGTATGGGATAGCACACCCTGTCTATAATCAAAAAAGAAAAATTATGTAGATTGGAGAAGGAAAAATTTTCACTCTTTGAGCTGGTGAGTCTGCTCTCATCCTCTTAACCACTTTATAGGCAGGCATGTCTTTATCTCTGTTCTAGGACCATCCTTTTGGAATTAATAAGACAAAAAGACTTCTTTCCTTTAATCTCTGTTAGGGGGAAGAGGATCCTGACTCAGCAGTCCTGAGCAAACAGGATCTCAGCACCATGACCAAAGTCCTTGCTAAAACCTAGAATGTTTTGACTCAGAGCACCTGGCAGAAAGAAAGAAAAG